>NC_052161.1:21004952-21197230 GCF_902713615.1 Scyliorhinus canicula
CCCACTGGGGATCGGGTGGGGGGGGGGGATTCCCTGGGGATCGGGTGTACACTCACTGGGTATCAGGGAGAGACTCACTGGGGATCGGGCAGAGATTCACTGCGGATTGCCGGGGGAATCACTGGGTATCAGGGAGAGACACACTGGGGATCGGGGAGAGATTCACTGTGGATTGGAAGGGAGACTCACTGGGGAGGGGTTAGGGACTCACTGGGGATCAGGGAGACTCACTGGGGATCAGGGGGAGATTCCCTGGGGATCTGGGGCGGAGACTCACTAGGGATCAATGAGAGACTCACTGGGGATCGGAGAGGGACTCACTGGAGATCGGGGAGACAGACTCACTGGGGATCAGGGAGAGACTCACTGGGGATCGGGGGGAGAGACTCACTGGGGATCAGGGGGAGATTCCCTAGGGATCGGGGGGGGGGGGGAGACTCACTAGGGATCAATGAGAGACTCACTGGGGATCGGAGAGGGACTCACTGTGGTTCGGGGGGAGAATCTCACTGGGGATCGGGTCGATTCTCACTGCGGATGGGGGGAGACTCACTGGGAATTGGTGGAGAGACTCACTGGAGACACGGGGGAGACTCACTGGGGATCAGGGAGAGACTCACTGGGGATCGGGGAGACTCACTGGGGATCGGGGAGACTCACTCGGGATGGGGGGAGACTCACTGGGGATCGGGGAGGGACTTACTGGGGATCGGGGTGGGTCTCACTGCGGATCGGAGAAGACTCACAGGGGATCGGGGGAGGGACTCATTGGAGACACGTGGGGAGACTCACTGGGGATCAGGGAGAGACTCACTGGGGATCGGGGCGATGGCTCCCTGGGGATAGGGCGAGAAACTCACTGGGGACCGGGCGGAGACTCATTGGGGATCGGGGGGAGACTCACTGGGGATCGGGGGAGAGACTCACTGGAGAAACGGGGGGAGACTCACTGGGAATCAGGGAGAGACTCACTGGGGATCGGGGAGAGACTCAATGGGAATCGGGGGGAGACTCAGTGGGAATCACGGAGAGACTCACTGGGGATCGGGAGAGACTCAGTGGGGATCGGGGGAGAGACTCACTGGGGATCGGGATGAGACTCACTCGGGATTGAGGAGAGACACACTGGGGATCGGGGAGAGACTCACTGGAGATCGGGGTGTGACTCACTGGGGTTCGGGGGGTGACTCACTGGGGATCGGGGGGGGACTCACTGGGGATCGGGGGGGGAGAGATTCTACTGGGGATCGGGGGGAGAGACTCACTGGGAATCAGGGAGAGACACACTGGGCATCGGGGGGAGAAACGCACTGGTGATCAGGGGGAAACTAACTGGGGATCAGGGGGGAGACTCACTGGGGATCAGGGTGAGACACACTAGGGATCGGGGGGAGAGCCTCTACTGGGGATTGGGGGGAGCGACTCACTGGGGATCGGGGAGAGGCTCACTTGAGATCCGGGAGAGACCTACTAGGGATCAGGGAGAGACTCACTGTGGATCGGGGAGAGACTCACTGGGGATCAGGGGGAGACTAACTGGGCATCGGGGGGAAACTCGCTGGGTATCGGATAGGGTCTCACTGGATATCAGGGAGAGACTCACTGGGGATCAGGCAGAGATTCACTGCGGATTGGCGGGAGACTCAATGGGGATCGGGGGCGAAAATGGGGATCGGAGAGGGACTCACTGGGTGTCAGGGAGAGACTCACTGGGGATCGGGGAGAGATTCACTGCGAATTTGGGGGAGACTCACTGGGGAGCGGAGAGGGACTCACTGGGGATCAGGGAGAGACTCACTGGAGATCGGGTACAGAGACACACTGGGGATCAGGGTGAGACTCACTGGGTATCGTTGGGAGAGACTCACTGGGGATCGGTGGAGAGACTCACTGGGGATCGGTGGAGAGACTCACTGGGGATCAGGGAGAGACTCACTGTGGAGCGGGGGAGATTCACTGAGATCGAGGAGAGACTCACTGGGGATCCGGCGGAGAGACTCTCTGGGGATCCGGGGGAGAGACTCTCTGGGGTTCGGGGAGAGACTCATTGGGGATCGGGGGGAGAGACTCACTGGGGATTACTGGGAGTCTTACTGGGGATCATGGAGAGTCTCACTGGGTATCGGGGTGAGATTCCCTGGGGATCGGGGTGAAGACTCACTAGGGATCAGGGAGAGACTCACTGGGGATCGGGGGAGAGACTCACTGAGGATCGGGGAGGGACTCACTGGGGATCAGGGGGATGACTCACTGGGAATCATGGGGAGAATCATTGGGGATCGGGAAGGGACTCACTGGGTGTCAGCGAGAAACTCACTGGCGATCAGGGAGAGACTCACTGGGGATCGGGAGAAGAGACTCACTGGGGATCAGGGGAGAGACTCACTGGGGATCGGGGGACAGACTCACTGCGGATCGGCGGAGATTCCCTGGGGATCGGGGGTAGACTCACTAGGGATCAGGGAGAGACTCACTGGGGATCGGGGAGGGACTCACTGGGTATCAGGGAGAGACTCACTGGGGATCGGGCAGAGATTCACTGCGGATTGATGGGGGAGACTCACTGGGGAGCGGAGAGGGACTCTCCGATCCCACGATCCCCAGTGAGTCCCTCTCCGCTCCCCAGTGAGTCTCCCCCAAATTCGCAGTGAATCTCTCCCCTGGGGATCAGTGGAGGGACTCACTGGAGACACGTGGGGAGACACACAGGGGATCAGGGAGAGACTCACTGGGGATCAGGGAGGGACTCACTGGGGATAAGGGAGAGACTCACTGGGGATTGGGGAGAGTCACTGGGGACCGGGGAGGGTCTCACTGGGGATCGGGGGAGACTCACTGGGGATCGGGGGAGAGACTCAGTGGAAACACTTGGGGAGACTCTGGGGATGGGTAGTTACTCACTGGGGATCGGGGGAGTCTCACTGGAGATCGGGGAGAGACTTACTGGGAATCGGGGAGAGACTCACTGGGGATATGGGGGAGAGACACACTGGGGATCGGGGAGAGACTCACTGGGGATCGGGAAGAGACTCACTGGAGATCAGGGAGACTCACTGGGGAATGGGGAGAGACACACTGGGGATCGGGGTGAGACTCACTGGGGATCGTGGGAGAGACTCACTGGGGATGGGGGAGACTCACTGGGGATCAGGGAGTGACTCACTGGGGATCGGGGAGAGACTCACTGGGGATCGGGGAGAGACGCACTGGGGATGGGGGAGACGCACTGGAGATCAGGGAGAGACTCACTGGGGATCAGTGAGAGATTCACTGGAGATCGGGGAGAGACTCACTGGGGATCGGGGGGAGGCTCACTGGGGATAGGGTGGAGACTCACTGGAGATCAGGGAGGGTCGCACTGGGGATCGGGGAAGACTCACTGGGGAACGGGGGAGACTCATTGGTGAACAGGGAGAGACTCAATGGGGATCGGGGGAGAGAATCACTGGGGATCAGGGAGAGATTCACTGGGAATCGGGGGACACTCACTGGGGATCAGGGAGAGACTCACTGGGGATCGGGGGGACTCACTGGGGAACAGGGAAACACTCACTCAGGATGGGGGGGGACTCACTGGGGAACAGGGAAAGACTCACTGGCGATCGGGGGGAGACTCCCTGGGGAACGGGGAAAGACTCACTGGCGATCGGGGGGAGACTCACTGGGGAACGGGGAAAGACTCAGTGGGGATAGGGGGGAGAGACGCAATGGGGATCAGTGAGAGACTCTGGGGATCGGGGAGAGGGTCACTGGGGATCAGGGAGAGACTCACTGGGGATCGGGGGATACTCACTGGGGATCGGGGGAGACTCACTGGTGATCAGCGAGACACTCACTAGGGATCAGGGGAGACTCACTGGGGATCGGGGAGAGACCCACTGGGGATCAGGGAGAGACTCACTGGGGATTGGTGGAGAGACTCACTGGGGATCGGGGGAAGACTCACTGGGGATCAGGGAGAGACTCACTGGGGATCAGGGAGAGTCTCACTGGGTATCGGGCGGGAGTCTCACTGAGGTTCAGGGAGAGACTCACTGGTGATCGGGGAGAGAGTCACTGGGGACCTGGGGGAGACTCACTGGGGATCAGGGGGAGACTCACTGGGGATCGGAGGCACACACTGGGGATCAGGGAGAGACTCACTGGGGATCAGGGGGAGACTCACTGGGAATCAGGGAGAGACTCACTGGGGATCCGGGAGAGACTCACTGGGGATGCGGGAGACTCACTGGAGATCGGGGGGAGACTCATTGGACATCAGGGAGGGACGCACTGGGATCGGGGGAGACTCACTGGGGATTAGGGGGAGACTCATTGGAGATCAGGGAGAGACTCACTGGGGATCAGGGAGAGAATCACTGGGGAACAGGGAGAGACTCACTGGGGATCGGGGAAGAGAATCACTGGGAATCGGGGGAGACTCACTGGGGATCAGGGAGAGACTCACTGGGGATCGGGGGGACTCACTAGGGAACAGGGAAAGACTCACTGGGGATGGGGAGAGACTCACTGGGGATCAGGGAGAGACTCACTGGGGTTGGTGGAGAGACTCACTGGGAATCGGGGGAGACTCACTGGGGAGCAGGGAGAGACTCGCTGGGGATCGGGGAGACTCACTGGGGAATGGAGGGACTCACTGGGGATCGGGGAGAGACTCACTGGGCAACAGGGAGAGACTCACTGGGGATCGGGGGGAGAGAGTCACTGGGGATGGAGGGGGGAGGCTCACTGGGATCGGGGAGACCCACTGGGGATCGGGGGATAGACTCACTGGGGATCGGGGGGGGAGGCTCACTGCGGATCGGGGAAGACTCACTAGGGATCGGGGGGGAGACTCACTGGGGATCGGGGGAGACTCACTGGGGAATGGAGGGACTCACTGGGGATCGGGGAGAGACTCACTGGGCAACAGGGAGAGACTCACTGGGGATCGGGGAGAGACTCACTGGGGATCAGGGAGAGACTCACTGGGGGTTGGTGGAGAGACTCACTGGGAATCGGGGAGACTCACTGGGGAGTAGGGAGAGACTCACTGGGGATCGGGGGGAGACTCACTGGGGATCAGGGGAGACTCACTGGGGAATGGAGGGACTCACTGGGGATCAGGCAGAGACTCACTGGGGATCAGTGGAGACTCACTGGGGACCAGGGAGATAGTCACTGAGGATGAGGGAGAGACTCACTGGGATCGGGGAGAGACTCACTGGGGATCGGGGAGAGACTCACTGGGGATCAGGCAGAGACTCACTGGGGATGAGGGAGAGACTCATTGGGAGTCGGGGAGAGAGTCACTGCGGATCAGGCAGAGACTCATTGGGATTCGGGGTGACTCACTGGGAATCGGGTAGAGAGTCACTGGGGATGAGGGAGAAACTCACTGGGGATCAGGGAGAGACTCACTGGGAATGAGGGAGAGACTCATTGGGAAGCGGGGGAGAGAGTCACTGCGGATCAGGCAGACTCACTGGGAATCGGGGGGTCTCACTGGGGATCGGGAGGACTCACTGGGGATGAGGGAGAAACTCACTGGGGATCAGGGATGAGAGACTCACTGGGATTCGGTGAGAGAGTCACTGGGGATGAGGGAGAAACTCACTGGGGATCGGGGAGAGACTCACTGGGGATCGGGGAGAGACTCACTGGGATCGGGGAGAGACTCACTGGGGATCGGGGGAGAGAGTCACTGGGATCAGGGAGAGACTCACTGGGGTTCAGGTGGAGACTCACTGGGGAATGGAGGGACTCACTGGGGATCAGGGAGAGACTCACTGGGGATGGGGAGACTCACTGGGGATCGGGGGGAGGCTCACTTGGGATCGGGTGGAGAGTCACTGGAGATCAGGGAGGGTCGCACTGGGGATCGGGGAGACTCACTGGGGATCGGGGTGAGACTCATTGGTGAACAGGGAGAGACTCAATGGGGATCGGGGGAGAGAATCACTGAGGATCAGGGAGAGATTCACTGGGAATCGGGGGAGACTCACTGGGGATCAGGGAGAGACTCACTGGGGATCGGGGGGGACTCACTGGGGAACAGGGAAACACTCACTCGGGATCGGGGGGCACTCACTGGGGAACAGGGAAAGACTCAGTGGGGATGGGGGGAGAGACTCACTGGGGATCAGGGAGAGACTCTGGGGATCGGGGAGAGAGTCACTGGGTATCCGGAGAAGACTCACTGGGGATCAGGGAGAGACACACTGGGGATCGGGGAGAGACTCACTGGGTATCGGGGGGAGTCTCACTGGGGATCGGGAGAAGACTCACTGGGATCAGGGAGAGACTCACTGGGGATCGGGGAGAGACTCACTGGGTATCGGGGGGGAGTCTCACTGGGGTTCAGGGAGGGACTCACTGGTGATCGGGGAGAGAGTCACTGGGAACCTGGGGGAGACTCACTGGGGATCAGGGGAGACTCACTGGGGATCGGAGGCACTCACGGGATCAGGGAGAGACTCACTGGGGATCAGGGGGAGACTCACTGGGAATCAGGGAGAGACTCACTGGGGATCGGGGGGATACTCACTGGGGATCGGGGGGAGACTCATTGGAGATCAGGGAGGGACGCACTGGGGATCGGGGGAGACTCACTGGGGATCAGGGAGAGACTCAGTCGGGATCGGGGGGAGAGAGTCACTGTGGATCAGAGAGAGAGGCTCACTGGGGATGGGGGGGAGGATCACTGGGGATCGGGGGAGACCCACTGGGGATCGGGGGATAGACTCACTGGGGATCGGGGGGGAGGCTCACTGGGGATCGGGGGAGACTCACTGGGGATGGGGGATAGACTCACTGGGGATCGGGGAGAGACTCACTGGGGAACAGGGAGAGACTCACTAGGGATCGCGGGGAGACTCACTGGGGATCGGGGAGAGACTCACTGGGGATCAGGGAGAGACTCACTGGGGGTTTGTGGAGAGACTCACTGGGGATCGGGGGAGACTCACTGGGGAGCAGGGAGATAGTCACTGAGGACGAGGGAGAGACTCACTGGGGATCAGGGGAGAGACTCATTGGAATCGGGGGAGAGACTCACTGGGGATCAGGGAGATAGTCACTGAGGATGAGGGAGAGACTCACTGGGGATCAGGGGAGAGACTCATTGGGAATCGGGGAGAGACTCATTGGGAATCGGGGAGAGACTCACTGGGGATCAGGCAGAGACTCACTGGGGATGAGGGAGAGACTCATTGGGAGTCGGGGGAGAGAGTCACTACGGATCAGGCAGAGACTCATTGGGATTCGGGGGGACTCACTGGGAATCGGGTAGAGAGTCACTGGGGATGAGGGAGAGACTCACTGGGGATCGGGGGGACTCACTGGGGATCAGGGAGAGACTCGCTGGGGATCAGGGACTCACTGGGGATGAGGGAGAAACTCACTGGGGATCGGGGGAGAGACACTGGGGATCAGGGAGAGAATCACTGGGAATCGGGGAGAGACTCACTGGGGATCAGGGAGAGACTCACTGGGGATCGGGGGAGAGTCACTGCGGATCAGCAGAGACTCACTGGGAATCGGGGCGTCTCACTGGGGATCAGGGAAGACTCACTGGGGATGAGGGAGAAACCACTGGGGATCGGGGGAGAGACACTGGGGATCAGGGAGAGAATCACTGGGAATCGGGGGAGACTCACTGGGATCAGGGGAGAGACTCACTGGGGAGTGGGGGATAGACTCCACGGGGGATCGATGAGAGAGGCACTGGGGATTAGGGAGAAACTCACTGGGGATGAGGGAGAAACTCACTGGGGATCAGGGAGAAGACTCACTGGGGATCGGGTGGACTCACTGGGGATCGGGGAGAAACTCACTGGGGATCGGGGAGAGACTCACTGGGGATCAGGCAGAGACTCACTGGGGATGAGGGAGAGACTCATTGGGAGTCGGGGGAGAGAGTCACTGCGGATCAGGCAGAGACTCATTGGGATTCGGGGTGACTCACTGGGAATCGGGTAGAGAGTCACTGGGGATGAGGGAGAAACTCACTGGGGATCAGGGAGAGACTCACTGGGAATGAGGGAGAGACTCATTGGGAAGCGGGGGAGAGAGTCACTGCGGATCAGGCAGAGACTCACTGGGAATCGGGGGGTCTCACTGGGGATCGGGGAGAGACTCACTGGGGATGAGGGAGAAACTCACTGGGGATCAGGGAGAGACTCACTGGGATTCGGTGAGAGAGTCACTGGGGATGAGGGAGAAACTCACTGGGGTTCGGGGAGAGACTCACTGGGGATCGGGGAGAGACTCACTGGGGATCGGGGAGAGACTCACTGGGGATCGGGGAGAGAGTCACTGGGGATCAGGGAGAGACTCACTGGGGTTCAGGTGGAGACTCACTGGGGAATGGAGGGACTCACTGGGGATCAGGGAGAGACTCACTGGGGATGGGGAGACTCACTGGGGATCGGGGGGAGGCTCACTGGGGATCGGGTGGAGAGTCACTGGAGATCAGGGAGGGTCGCACTGGGGATCGGGTAAGACTCACTGGGGATCGGGGTGAGACTCATTGGTGAACAGGGAGAGACTCAATTGGGATCGGGGGAGAGAATCACTGAGGATCAGGGAGAGATTCACTGGGAATCGGGGGAGACTCACTGGGGATCAGGGAGAGACTCACTGGGGATGGGGGGGACTCACTGGGGAACAGGGAAACACTCACTCGGGATCGGGGGGCACTCACTGGGGAACAGGGAAAGACTCAGTGGGGATGGGGGGGAGAGACTCACTGGGGATCAGGGAGAGACTCTGGGATCGGGGAGAGAGTCACTGGGTATCCGGAGAAGACTCGCTGGGGATCAGGGAGAGACACACTGGGGATCGGGGGAGAGACTCACTGGGTATCGGGGGGAGTCTCACTGGGGATCGGGAGAAGACTCACTGGGGATCAGGGAGAGACTCACTGGGGATCGGGGGAGAGACTCACTGGGTATCGGGGGGGAGTCTCACTGGGGTTCAGGGAGGGACTCACTGGTGATCGGGGAGAGAGTCACTGGGGACCTGGGGGAGACTCACTGGGGATCAGGGGGAGACTCACTGGGGATCGGAGGCACTCACGGGATCAGGGAGAGACTCACTGGGGATCAGGGGGAGACTCACTGGGAATCAGGGAGAGACTCACTGGGGATCGGGGGGATACTCACTGGGGACCGGGGGGAGACTCATTGGAGATCAGGGAGGGACGCACTGGGGATCGGGGGAGACTCACTGGGGATCGGGGGAGACCCACTGGGGATCGGGGGATAGACTCACTGGGGATCGGGGGGGGAGGCTCACTGGGGATCGGGGGAGACTCATTGGGGATGGGGGATAGACTCACTGGGGATCGGGGAGAGACTCACTGGGGAACAGGGAGATACTCACTGGGGATCGCGGGGAGACTCACTGGGGATCGGGGAGAGACTCACTGGGGATCAGGGAGAGACTCACTGGGGGTTTGTGGAGAGACTCACTGGGGATCGGGGGAGACTCACTGGGGAGCAGGGAGATAGTCACTGAGGACGAGGGAGAGACTCACTGGGGATCAGGGGAGTGACTCATTGGAATCGGGGGAGACACTCACTGGGGATCAGGCAGATAGTCACTGAGGATGAGGGAGAGACTCATTGGGAGTCGGGGGAGAGAGTCACTGCGGATCAGGCAGAGACTCATTGGGATTCGGGGGGACTCACTGGGAATCGGGTAGAGAGTCACTGGGGATGAGGGAGAGACTCACTGGGGATCGGGGGGACTCACTGGGGATCAGGGAGAGACTCGCTGGGGATCAGGGACTCACTGGGGATGAGGGAGAAACTCACTGGGGATCGGGGGAGAGACACTGGGGATCAGGGAGAGAATCACTGGGAATCGGGGGAGACTCACTGGGGATCAGGGAGAGACTCACTGGGGATCGGGGGAGAGAGTCACTGCGGATCAGGCAGAGACTCACTGGGAATCGGGGCGTCTCACTGGGGATCAGGGAGAGACTCACTGGGGATGAGGGAGAAACTCACTGGGGATCGGGGGAGAGACACTGGGGATCAGGGAGAGAATCACTGGGAATCGGGGGAGACTCACTGGGGATCAGGGAGAGACTCACTGGGGATCGGGGAGAGACTCACTGGGGATCGATGAGAGAGGCACTGGGGATTAGGGAGAAACTCACTGGGGATGAGGGAGAAACTCACTGGGGATGAGGGAGAAACTCACTGGGGATCAGGGAGAGACTCACTGGGGTTCGGGGGGACTCACTGGGGATCGGGGAGAGACTCACTGGGGATCGGGGGGAGAGACTCACTGGGGATCAGGGAGAGACTCACTGGAGATGAGGGAGAAACTCACTGGGGATGAGGGAGAAACTCACTGGGGATCAGGGAGAGACTCACTGGGGATCGGGTGGACTCACTGGGGATCGGGGAGAAACTCACTGGGGATCGGGGGGAGAGACTCACTGGGGATCGGGGGGACTCACTGGGGATCGGGGAGAGACTCACTGGTGATCGGGTAGAGAGTCACCTGGGATCAGGGAGAGACTCACTGGGGATCGGAGAGAGAGTCACTGGGGATGAGGTAGAGACTCACTGGGGATGAGGGAGAGACTCACTGGGGATCAGGGAGAGACTCACTGGGGATCAGGGAGAAACTCACTGGGGAACCTACCTCCAGGCTGTACATTAGTCTGAGTCATCCAAGGAATGGCTCTCATCAAATTACCCTACAAGCCTACTTTTCAGTTCCATGCCTGAGCTCCACATTTCTGGCTGGGACTGCCAATCCCGGCTCCTTCAGAAATGGGGAGTATATCGGATATGGAGCTGCTTCCCCACTGTAATGGACCATCATGGGAAGTGAAGCCACACCACCATGTTATCACACATGCTGTCTAATTCTGGTAAGTATGTAAGAGGTTAGAGTGTATGTGGGATTTGGGTTCCAGCTGGGTAGGATGACGAGGTCAGATTGGGTTGGATGTTGTTGGGGCAGTTAGGGGCCAAGGTGGAATCAGGTCATGAGGTTGAATAGTTGGTTCGAGGGGCCAGGGAGAGTTGAGGGTTGGGGGTAGTCGGGTGTGAGGTGAGGTCATGGGAGGAGTCGGGGGTGGGGCGGGTTAGGCAGTAGGATGCAGAGGGGTCAAGGGGGGAGTAGAGTGATGAGGCTGGTTCAGGTCGGTCCTGGGAGTGGGGGAGGTGTGGCTTCAGGAGGGATTGGAGATTCGGGGGGATGGGTCAATGGAGAGTCAGCAGTGGGGGTGATGGGTTTCAGCGTGTGATTGGAGGATGAGTTGAACTGTAAACCAGGGTTTGCATTAGGATTTTACTGTAAGACATCCTGGTTATCTATTCAGCTTACTCAGTAAATCGGAACTACCTTCAACTCTAACTCAGATTGGAGACTTTGCCAGAGGTCCGGTGGAGTGGGGGAAATGCCCATCAGAAGTTCAAATTTCCCAGGCAATTCCCATGGGGTCAATCTTCCCCGTAGAATTTCTTGATACATCTGGAGACTGGATGATCTGGGCCATTAATTCTTATGGCAAAATCTGATTCATTTAAAGTCGTTTCACTTAAAGTCGCTTTTGAAGAATGTAACTAAAGTTTATGTTAAGACCAAGGGCGAGGCTCATAACATTAAGTTAGGAATTACTGTCTACAATTAACACAACTGGCATTAAAAGTCCATTGTATTTTTCATCTTTCTATGAATGTGAGTCTATCTTCCTACAAACACTTAAAAATACTGTACCCTTATAATTACATTGTGTAAAGGTTTAGAGGGGTCAATGGTGGAGTAGAGTTATAAGGCTGGCTCAGATCGGGCCTGGGAGGCAATTCCATTTCTCTGCTATTTTAATAGATGCATTAACCAATTTATTTTAAACAGCTGATTAATTAATAGAAAGATAGAATTTTATATGAACTTGTTAAATGCTTTTATGCTAATCTCCATGGAATAATATTGTGGCACATATTTTGGGGGTTTGTTTGGGACAGGATATTGATGGATATTGAAAACAATATGCCTTTGGCATGAATTTCCTCGAGGGTCTCCGTGATCAGCAGTGTCACTACAGCAGAAGATGATGGGAAATGTCTTTATCCAAGCTTTCCACCGGCAACCTCGGTATCTTCTACCAAAGACAACCCATCAGAGGAATTGCTGAGCTTCCCAGCTGTTGGGCGGGATTCTCCATTCCACCAGTCCCATTTTCCGGTACGGCGCGCCCCCTCTGACAGCGGGATCCTCCGTTCCCACAGACAGCCAATGGGGGGGGCTGGATTCTCTGCACCCCGACGCCAAAATCGCGTTCGGCGACGGGGTGGAAAATCCAGCTTCCAGCATGAAATTGGGATGTGTAGAGTATCCACCAGCTGAGGCCGACGCCTGAGGCCCACCCCAGCTATTCTCCACCCCTGACCGGCCAAATTCCCGACGGCGTGGATCGAATCTGGTCCTGCTGTTCGTGATACTCGCGTGGTGGCTGCAGACTCAGTCCAGGGCTGCCACAGTCGGGGGAGGGCCGATCGGAGGGCAGGGGTGGCCTCATTCGGAGCTGGGCTTTTATTGTGTGGGCGGTCGGGGTCGGGCAGAATTCCGATCGGGGGCACTATTTCTGCGGTCCAGGACCGCAGTCTGAGTCCGCCGAGGAGCAGGGCGTGGCCGATGGTGCCCGCCTCCATGTGCATGCGCGACCTCTGCCCTGGAAGTGTGGGAGTGCCATATCGGCAGCTGGAGTTTCACAACAACTACCTGTTAGCCCCTTGCAAGGCAGTGAATCTGTGGCCTTTTGACGCCAGTTTTCACGACAGAAATGGAGAATCCAGCCCAGGGTTTCCCACTGTGGGCCATCCCAAACTGTCGGGAAATGCGTGGGTATGCTGCTGGCGGGGTGGACGATTCTGTTGGCGGAGAATCCCGCAGATTTTGTTTGCAACAAAATGCAAACATTTATTTGTTTAACCCTATTAAGTTTACAAATTTTTCATCACTTTTTTTTACCTAGTCTCTTCATTTTTTTCCTGCATTCCAGTCCTTCATTCTGAATTTTATCTGTTCCCTTTTACAGAGAAAATATCAAATGATTTTGAGCATCTTATGCTACATGTATTGACTGAATTGACAGCAGTGCTGTTTCATCAGAGCTAACAGCAAGAAGTCATTTGTTTGTTCCTTTCACTCAAAGTGATACAATTTTCGGCCAAACAAGCCCGTAGCGTACAGCCCCATCTAGAACAGACAAGGTCCCTCATAATTAAAGCCAGAAAATTCATCTGTTAGACAATCCAAGTACATGACCCCTGGGCCCTGATCGGTACATAACCACATTGCTGGCTGTCTTATTTATTTTGACGTAGCGACGCACTCTGCCAAGGGTTCATATGCCCCCTTACAAACTGTGGCTGCACATTCTGAAAATACGCACAGGAAATTGATCCTCAGACAGATGATAAATAGTTTTTAAAAAACAGGAGAGGTAACAGGGAGAAAATGAATGGAAGTCAAGAAATGGTAGAGATGGATTTGGTAGCAAGGGACATAAATCACTGAATTCTGTGAAAGGTTCTCAGTTTTAAATTAAATACAAATGTTTGTTCATCTGATCCTTATTGTACACAATGCAGTATTTTATGTGCGTTAATCCGACGTGAAAGAAGTGCGGGAAACGCAAGTTGTAGCAGTGAATTCAATCACTGGCTCGGAGGGGTTCAAACACTCGTCAGGAAAGGAGAGATGTAGAGCTCGGGGCTCAGTCTATTCATTGGATTTCCAGATTTTCCGGCACAAACTTCTTTTCCTTGAACCTCTTAGTGCCAACAATAACCTTTAAAATATTTAAAAATACAACATTTATAAATTATACACTTGCTTTCCATTCCTCTGAAGTAATGAAATGTAGGTTTGTGAAGCATTTAACAGTCGCAGCTTACTTTATTTTCTTTGGCCTTTGTTAGCATATGTTGAAATGACTGAAACGTGAATCCTGTTAAACAATCCATTGATGCTAATTCATTTCATGCTGTACCAGATGCATTCATGGATGACACCATTGCAGTAAGCATTGCAGCCCGCTACTGGATCCTGGCAAATAGGTGCCACATATTATTACAATGGGTGTGAACGTGTCTGCTAAAATAGAAAAGAGAAGATTTCAAATGAACACCCACAGATTCTGCTATGAAATCAATTGCTTTCTCATTGATTTCTATGTCGACGAAGCAGTATTTTGATGGTTCTTTCTGGCTGAGTTTGAATCATTTCACATCAGGCTGAACTCAACATTCAAATTGAGTGCGGGTCACTCCTTGCCACCATTTTGAACAAATTCGCAGGGAAATGAGTCAGTGGCTTTTAACTGAAATTGTCCACAAAACAACATGGAGAATAATTTCTTGATCTGCCTTTGCTCACAGTACGAGTTATACCCTGTGTTCATATCTAATCAGCACATTGAAACTAGGGAGGAAAACATGCTAGGTAATAATTGTTCTATTAATTGGTGCTGGCCAGGCATAGAGAATGTAAAAGTTCCCAGTGGGTCTAATAATTAGTCCTTCCTTACACTTACATAGGATTAGTAGTGACTCATCTAGATGAAATAAGTAATTAGTCAATTGGGCTTATTTAAGATACAGTATTTTTAGTTATCCAATTGTGTAAAGATCTAAATGACTTCGAAGTGTCCCATGTGGCTCATAGGGGGAGATCGGTAATGTTGTCTGCCTGGCATTCACAGCCTTGTTCCTGTCTGGCCGTGTTGAAGGTGTTGGCTGGTGAGCTTGAGGGCTTCTGTGAGCGGCAGGAACCATAGAAACTGGAATGAGCGGTGGATTGGGCAAATAATTATTTCAGTTCATCAGATTACATTTTTTTGCTTAACTTCTGTAAAAAGGGGACAGTTTCGGGAACCTCTGCTCACGGGGCAAGCCAATGGCCAGAATTCGCCAGCTGGTCACACTAGCGAGACCTTCTGGTCCAGCCGACGCCCGATCCCGCGCCACGGATGTCACAGCGGTGAGGGGTGCATTCAAGGGGAAACCCCATTGTCAACAGCAGGACAAGACAATCCCACCACAAGCCAATGGGGGGGGGGGGGGGGGCACCTCTGTTGCCACCAAACACGTGGAGGGTTATGAAGAAAATCCAGCCCGATGTTTAATTTAAGGAAATGCACTTAGTTTGACCCATATGTGCATGAGGTATAGCCTCAAAATGTTCTTTTTGCTTTCGTTTATTTCTTAAGATGCGGGCAATCTGGCTCAGTCAGCATCCCTAATTGCCCCTGAGAAGGTGTTGGTGAGCTGCCTTCCTGAACCGCTGCAGTCTCTGTGGTGTAGGTGCACCCACAGTGCTGTTAGGGAGAGAGTTACAAGATTTTGACACAGTGACAGTGAAGGTACAGAGATATATTTCCAAGTCAGGATGGTGTGTCTTAAGTCAGCTCCCACAATGAACAATCCTTCATCGGTCGGCAAGGCATTCATTATTGGCCTTTGTTTGAGGAATACATAGGGCGTGGTTCTCCGTCTCGCCACACCCGTTGTCTGGTGCAACGCAGCACTGCCGGCAGCGGGATCCGATGTCCCAGCAGCTTGCCAAGGGGGTTTCCCATTGTGGCCACTCCCACGCCGTCGGCGAAGCAGAGGATCCCTCCGATGGAAGACCTCGCCCACGGTTTTTAGCGATTGAACCTTAGCAGCTTGATACATTGGCAGTAGCTAGACATGGATCATTTGTGTCAGTAATATCAATTGAAATTGACCAGCTCTACTCTGAAGTGGACTCAAAATGTGTGCGTGGTGCAAGTTACAAAAATAATTACAGTAAAGATTTATCTCAATTATATCTCAGTGATTTCTTAAACTTGAGACCCAACATTGAATCTCATTCCTGATTCTGACTTGCCCAGGCAGCAGGCTTTGCAGTATTAGCTGATAAAGTGCTCAAGTGAGTTAAGCAAGGGAGTAATATTGACCAAATACCGTTGAGAAAAACAGTGTTGGGGAATAGTTGCAGAACAGGAAACAGACACATTCAATGCCAAAGACATCTGCAGTTAAAAACTCATTCTGATGGTTATGGGGACACAATTTGACTTTTCTAGGGAATTATTAATTGAACCAAAGTGAGTTCACTGGGCATCTAACTCCACAACGTGACACTGTTTCAAAACTCATTGATTCTATTCAGATCATGCTGAAGAACAATGTGGTCATTGGCAGATATGAATAATTGTGCACCTATTCAGAAATTGTATTTGGTCTCAATTTACAAGAACTGTGTTATGATCCCCACAGAGACTGATGACTCTTAAAAAGAGTTCAGGATTTCCCAGTAACAGCTGCAAAAAATGACATGAAAAGATTGCATGTTTGAAGACTTTGACTGCAACAAATCAACTAAACTCAACATAGATTAAACATTATTCAATAGATAGCTAATATACTAAACTATAGAAAAGGCATTCTCTAGTAAATTCTTAATACAACTGTAAGCCTATGCCAAATGTATGTTATGGCACATTCTCAGTGGGTATGTGACCTTATATTGAAAGTCCCAAATGTCTTCCAGTGATTCAACAAAATATCTGCTCCCTGGATCACTAGGGTGAACGTTCCAGCGCCTTTTAAACAAAGTTCCCACCACTCTTTCTTCTCAGCATATTTGAATGAATATCCAGCAGCCAGGCACCCTCTGGTGAATTCTTGGTCTTCAACTCCCCACAACAAGCTTCAGTTCTTCGAAAAGGGATTACATCCTCACCCGCACTTTGCTTGGTGATTAAACAAAAAACAGTCCTTTTGCTCTGCCTGCCTCCTCCCCAAAACTCTCTGCCTGGCTGCCTCTGAAAGTTTGTGAGGCTGCAAGCAGCAAAAGCCTTCACTTTTGGTGTTAAAGTTTGCACCTGACCTGGCTTTCAGTTGGGCTTGACCTGGGCCCACTGTCCCCATGGTAACCATATCGCATGAGACTGTTGATTTTGATTTGATTTGATTTAATTTATTGTCACATGTACCGAAGTACAGTGAAAAGCATTTTTCTGCGGCCGACGGAACGTACACAGTACATACATAGTAGACAAAAAGAATAATCAACAGTGTGCATTGGCAAATGGTACATCGATAAACAGTGATTGGTTACAGTGCGGAACAAGGGGCCAAACAAAGCAAATACAGCATAGGGTGTTGTGAATAGTGTTCTTACAGGGAACAGATCAGTGTGAGGGGCAGTTGGTGAGGAGTCTAGTAGCTGTGGGGAAGAAGCTGCTCCTGTGTCTGGATGTGCGGGTCTTCAGACTTCTGTACCTTCTGCCTGATGGAGGGGTCTGGAAGAAGGCAATGCCTGGGTGGGAGGGGTCTCTGATAATGCTGCCTGCTCTCCCTGAGGCAGCAGGAGCTGTAGACAGAATCAATGTGGGGGTGGCAAGCTTGTGTGATGCGTTGGACTGAGGTCACCACACTCTGCAGTTTCTTGCGATCTTGGGCCGAGCAGTTGCCATACCAGGCTGTGATGCAGCAGGACAGGATGCTCTCTATGGCACATCTGTAGAAGTTTGTGAGAGTCGATGCAGATATGCCGAATGTCAGGCAACCTCACACCATTCTGTTTTACCTTAAATTAAAAGATGCAGTTTAAAGCCTAACAGGTTATAAAGTCTTGGGGGGGCGGGGGGGGGGGGGGGGGGGGGGGGGGGTCATAAGAAATGTAATAGATGTGGTTCATTTCTTCATGAATGAATTTTTTGGAAGTTTCTGTGTGCATTGCCGCTGAGAGTTTATGGTCACTTGAGGTCAGGAGGATATTGCTCCTGTGTCACACCAAGCTTCAGGGCACAAGAATGCTCCAATCAAAACACTAAACCTATAGGGAGTAGTCATTAACACTGTTTAGAATGATAACAGATTATATATTTGTGACTTGTTTGCTGGTTCTACACTACATGGAGTGGTTCAAATGTTCCAGATAAAAATCTGCATGTATCAAATCTGTACTGATACATAAGACTTAAATAAGGCTGCCTGAGTCATGAGTTGAGTCTTGCCCTGATTTCCTTCCCATGGTATTAGGGAAGAACTTCATTCTTGTAGCGCTGCTTCTAGCCGTACAATGCTAACTCCTGCCAATTCCCCTGGGGTCAATAGCGTGTTCTTCATTGATATAATGCTTGTTACAGTCACCCGATTTTAGCAGCACCATCACCAGGATTTTCCCAGCCCTGTCACAGTATCTCTCCTGCTGAGGGGGCCATTTAAATTGCCGTTTACTTTGAGAGGGCCGTAATATCCAGGGGATATTGCATCAAAGTACTTACCTTCACTTAGCGGTGAAGACCTAAAGACCATTTTCACGACTTATTTCTTGGGATATGGGTGTCAAGGCCAACATTTATTGCCCATCCTCCTTGAACTGAACTGGGTAAAATTTTGCCAGCTGGAATTCAAAGCAAGTGTGAGGTTATCCATTTTGGACCAAAAAATTATGGAGCACTTTCTAAATGGAAAGAGGTTAGATACAGCTTTTAGGGTTGTTAGGTTAGATACAGCTTTCAGGGTTGTTAGGTTAGATACAGCTTTTAGGGTTGTTAGGTTAGATACAGCTTTTAGGGTTGTTAGGTTAGATACAGCTTTTAGGGTTGTTAGGTTAGATACAGCTTTTAGGGTTGTTAGGTTAGATACAGCTTTCAGGGTTGTTAGGTTAGATACAGCTTTTAGGGTTGTTAGGTTAGATACAGCTTTTAGGGTTGTTAGGTTAGATACAGCTTTTAGGGTTGTTAGGTTAGATACAGCTTTTAGGGTTGTTAGGTTAGATACAGCTTTTAGGGTTGTCTCCAGCACAGGGCGCATGGCTGATGACTGTCTCCTTTCTTGAACCGAAGTATATCGGGCTGGATTCTCCATTCTGGAGTAGAATCGCTCCTGATCTCCACTGGTGCTGGAGCGGCACCCAGGAGCAATTCACTCCCCGTCTCCATGCATGGAGCTCACTGGATTCTTTTGGAATCCCAGTATCAGGCCACCATTTTGAGCAGACAGCCCAGTACCAAGGTCCAGTGGCAGGCCTTCCTCCACCCCCTCCTCCCCCTCCTCCTCCCCAACCCAAATTCTGCCTCCCTTGCTGGCAAATAGGGGCATCCTCCCCAACACCACCACAGAAATTACGGGTCACGCCCCCACAGCACGCATGCATGGGGATGACCTGACCCCTCTACGACCCCCGTCGGAATCCGGCTTCCAGCCCATTAATAGAAGCAAATGGGTGCAAATGACATCCTCCTACTGGCATGGGGCGTGTAGCCCACTCCTGCTGCCGGGGGGTGTGGGGGGTGGCGGAGCATTGGAACGGCCAGCAACAATCCCATTTTTAGCCCGACCCTCAGTTCTCCACCGGATTGGGAACACTGCTGCCGCCGGCAGGTGGCGGAGAATCCACCCCATAATTACCGTATTTGTACGAAAAGAAATGGAAAACAGTCGGTTCAGGATCTATTACTGGCCTGGGTTTGGAAGGGGTTATGGTAAGTTAGGAGAGGCTAGCCTGCCAGGTTGGATCAGCAGTAAGTAATTTTCCCAGATTGAGTGGTGTACCATAGGGAATGCAGGAAAACCAGTAAGGTCACTGAATTGTGTCACACCTGGTTCAAAAGGATTTAGTGCTGTCATTAACTATAACATGGAAAATATTTAGTTCGCAACACTGCTAACCCCTCCCCCTTAATGAACACCAGACGAGGGCCAGAATTCCTGCTCCCCAAACCAAGCATATCAAAGATGCAAAGTGTTGTATGCCAATAAGACACATGATAAACACAAAGTGAGGAAATTGTTTGAAAACAATGATTTCCTTCTGATGCTTTATTTAACTGAGAAGGGAAAATTAAACTTTCTCCTTCTCAGAATCCTATCCTCTCTTAAAACACCTAAGCACGAGACAGCTCACACTGATTGCAAGTCCATTAAGCGCCCTCCTCGAAAACGTTAATCACTCTAATCTATTTTTGTTCACTTCTCAGATATAAATAATGAGCCAGGCTGAACATACTTACAGGAAAACTGCAGCTCCCTGCAGTCATTCTATAAGTGGACAATAATATTTTACCCAAACAACAGAGGAAGGAAATAATAGAAACATATGCACCACGCCCTTGCACTAATGTCTTTCAAACAGATCGTAGCTTGGGCTCAACAAAGTAATATTTAGAAGCACGTGAGCAAGCAAAGAGGCCACTTAGAATATGAAATACCTAAAGACACACTGTAATATTTCACATAGTATGGGTGTAATTAAAATATTCTTGCCACAGTGTTGACTTCACGGGGATTAGGTTTTAAATTAAAGTTCTGCAAATTTACAATAGGAAAGAAGGATGTCGCAGAGTGTTCGCACAGCGACTCAAGTATAGCAGCTGAAAATAAAGAAAGACCTGCATTTATATGGCGCTTTACACAGCCACTGGATACTTCAGTGTTTTACAGCAAAATAAGTGTTTTTTGACGTATCATCAATCGTGTTAGGCGCGATCGAAGGAAATGCGACAGAGTCCCGTGACGAGGGTGCTTAGCCAGGTGTTTCCTGGTGCTCGCATCACCGAGAAAGACTCGGCTATCTAACGGGACTCTGTTTAATTTGGGGCCTCAGCAGGGAACACCTCGCGAGGCCACACAGTCTCATTTTTAAATG
Source organism: Scyliorhinus canicula (assembly GCF_902713615.1). NCBI lineage: Eukaryota > Metazoa > Chordata > Chondrichthyes > Carcharhiniformes > Scyliorhinidae > Scyliorhinus > Scyliorhinus canicula. The sequence continues at coordinate 21,025,605 of NC_052161.1, forward strand.
GCTTCCCGATCTTGAGACCTCCCCCTAACCTTACTCCCGGACCCCACCCCAATACCCCAACTCACGTATAAGTGAATCCCCCACACCCAGGCCCGATCCCCAATGCGGGCAAAATGTCCAGTGCCTTCTGGGGTGGTAGGATACCACCCAGCCCAGAACCCAGCCACCCAGGGATCCCAGATCCCCGGGAGACCCTCCCTCCCAAGTGTCGGTAGGCCTGGTCACCATTTGTGGAGGCCAGGGGCTGGATTCTCCATTACGCTATCGGCGTCAGGCAGAGAATTCCTGTTTATGCGCCTGATTTTGGAAACTACATCATCGAGGAGTACGCCGCACGCCGTTGGGACCACTTCAGGACGTTACCTGAAGGCCCTCCCCCGTGCTTCGCCCCCGATGGGCCGAGGTCCCGACGGTGCAAGAGACGTGTGCTCTCAAGTTTCAGGAAGCTGGCATGTCCTCTTGAAGTCCGTCGCTATCCTCCTCACAATTAATTTTTTTTTCATCTGAAAATATTGAAATTGTGCCCTGCCACAATCCAGGTCATTAGTGTAGATCAAGAAAAGCAGTTGTCCTACCACTGATCCCGGAGGAACCCCGCTGTATACCTTCCTCCAGTCTGAAAAACATCTGTTCACCACTTCTGTCTGTTTCCTGTCGCTCGTCCATCTTCATATCTCTGCTACTCCTCAAACTTTATTGACAGGTCTATTATGTGGCACTTTATAAAATGCCTTTTGGAAGTCCATGTACACCACATCAATCACATTATACTCATCAACCCTCTCTGTTTTCTCAACAAAAAATTCAAACAGGTTAATTAAACAGTTTTCCTTTAACAAATACATATTGGGCGCGATTCTCCGCAACTGCCAATGTCAGAGTGAAACCCGGAGTGTTTCACTCCAGCATCAGAGGCCGCTCCTCACCCCCTATTCTCCTCCCCCCCCCGCTACCCCAACCGCGCATGCGCAGGTTGGCCGGCTTCAACCCACACATGCGCAGTTGCCGTCTTCCCCTCCGCTGCCCCGCAAGACGTGGCAGTTTGATCTTGCGGGACGGCGGAGGGGAAAGAGTGTGTCTCTTAGAGACGCCGGCCCGACGATCAGTGGGCACCGATCACGGGCCAGTCCCCTCACGAGCACGCCCGTGGTGCTCGATCCCCTCTCCCCCCCCCCCCCCCCCCCCCCCACAGCCCCCACACTTACCTGAGACGCACGATGTTCATGCCGGCAGCGAACAGGTGTGTGTCGCCAGCGTGAACCCGTCGGGGTCGTCGGGCCGGAGAATTGCCGCTCGCCGGGAAAAACGGCGAGCGGCGATTCTCCGAGCGGACACGCCATTTTGGGGGGATGGGAGAATCGCGGGGGTGCCAGAGCGGCCCTCCCGCAATTCTCCCACCCGGCCTGGGCAGCGGAGAATTGTGCCCATTGTCTTTCCTTAATTAATCCATGTTTGTCCAGGTGGTTGTTAATTTTGGTCCAGGTTTATGTTTTTAAAAGTTTTCTCACAATTGAGGTTAAACTGACTGACGTGTAGATGCTGGTTTTATTCTTACACCATTTTTTTGAACAAGGGTATAACATTTGCAACGCTTTAGTCCCCTGGCACCAGCCCTGTACCTAAAGAGGATTGGAAGACAATTGCCTACCCATACTTCCCTCGGTATTCTCGGATACATCTCATCCGGCCCAGGTGATTTATGAACTTTAAGTACAGCCAACCTCTCTAATACATCCTCTGTATCAATTTTTAATCCAGCCAATGGCTCAACGGCTTCACTTGCACTTGGACTTTAGCAGCATTGTATTCCTTGGTAAAGACGAAGGCAAAGTATTCATTCAGTGACTCAGCCATGCTCTCTGCCTCCATGAGTAAATCACCTTTTTGGTCCCTAATGGGTCCCACCCTTCCTTTTCCTTCCATTTCCCTGTTGATAAACCTAGAGGACATTTTCCAGAAGACAGTTACAATCAGCTTTTTTTTCTAATATTCAAAGTTGAAGTCTTCACCACTTTACAAAATAAAATGCTGACTGTTTCATTGGTCAGAATTGTCAGCCAGATACTTAGCAACAATTAAAAAAAACCCAGCTGGGCCCATTAAAAAAAAAGCCTGCCAGGTGGCAACCGCAACTCCCGAATTTCGTGCTGGTAACAATTAAAAATACACAAAAATCTCTGACGTTTAGAAGAATGAGAGATGATCTAATTAAAACAATACACAATTCTTACAGGGTAGATGCAAAAAAGGATGTTTCCGCTGGCTGGGGGCGGGAGGGGCAGGGGTTGAGAACAAGGGGACATAGTCTCTGAATAAGGGAGCAGCCATTTAGGATTGAGACAAGGAGGGATTCTTCACCCAGAGGATGGAGACTCGGTGAAATTCTCTGCCGCAGAGAGCTGTGGAGATTCATTGATGATTTCATTGAATGACAGAGTTCACTTGAAGGGCCGAATGGCCTCTACTTTTCCTATTTCTTATGTTCGTATATAAAATCATTACAAAATAAACCAGATGCATAGATCCCTCTACATCAAGCACACATGACAAAAAGGATGCTCAAACCTTGGTATGAATAGCTGCTCTTTTGATTAAAACAATAATACGGCCGGAACAGACTCTTAGATGCCTTTACAGCAAAGGTCATATTTTACCCCAACCCGGGCAGCACGGTAGCACAGTGGGTAGCACTGTTGCTTCACAGCGCTATGGACCTGGGTTCAATTCCCGGCTTGGGTCACTGTCTGCGCGGAGTCTGTACGTTCTCCCCCTGTCTGCGTGGATTTCCTCCAGGTGCTCCTGTTTCCTCCCACAAGTCCCGAAAGACTTGCTGTTAGGTGAATTGGATATTCTGAATTCTCCATTTGTGTACCCGAACAGGCGCCAGACTGTGGCGACTGGGGGCTTTTCACAGTAACTTCATTGCAGTGTTAATGTTCCAGCATTATCCAGTTAATGTTCCCGTACCAGCCTCCCCGGACAGGCGCCGGAATGTGGCGACTAGGGGCTTTTCACAGTAACTTCATTGAAGCCTACTCGTGACAATAAGCGATTTTCATTTCATAATGTAAGCCTACTTGTGACACTAAGAAAGATTATTAAAAAAAGATTATTAAACATTTCATCCCAACCCCAGGGCAGAGTGTGGACAGGATTAGTGTTTAATGAAGTCCACTGTGGAAATAATTGCTGAAACTGGTTCCTCCATTAATCCCAGGTCAAGTATCACTCTCACTTATTTAGAAAAGGAAGATTGTGCAAGAAATACATTCAAATGACATAACCCACTGAGATATCAAAGTGCGGCACCAACAGAGTGCGGTATGGACTCCTGCATAATATTGTTCCTACCCAAATTGGTAGGCCATCAATTCACTGTGTGTCATGAATTTACTTTCGACCATCTCTCAGAGGAGAAAAAAGAATCAACAAAATTAACCTGAATCATTCTGATATATTTCCTAAGGGCCAGTGGTAGAACATAAGAAGTAGGAGCAGGCGTAGGCCCGGCAGCCCCTCGAGCCTGTGCTCCATTTAATAAGGTCCGACTGATTCTCAACCCGAACTCCACCTCTTTGCGCGATTCCCATATCCCTTGATTCCCTACAGTAGGGATAAAGGTCTAAAAGTATAATTTAAGAAGTGGAGGTTGAAGGGTTGAAAGATCGGAGTCTGTTCCTGCAAGTGATTTTAGTGGCTGCGTAGGAGCTGTTTACTGTACGTATCCCATTTTTTCTGTACACACACAGGCAAAATGACTAATGCACGAAGATGCTTCTGAGGCTAATAGAGCTTGCTGTGTTCCCAGCATGCTCTCTGCTGCTAGAAACTGGCAATTAACATAAAGAAAGCTCTTGCAATGGAATGAAATGATGAATTGCAGCATGTGTTGACACACTCCTGCTGGTACCAACAAGCTTCCAAATCACCACTGCTGGGAGAAAGGAAATATTTGTTATTTAAATCCCGAGGAGCTCTTCACAGTGTTCGCTGCGTTTAAAAGAAAAAATATCTGCTTACTTAGTAGCTGTCTCGCATTTCAATTCTATATAACCGACACAGCCAATAGTATAATTTACAACTGTTTGGTTTATCAGGGCTCAAGTAATGATGATAATTGTAAACCTCCACTAAATACCCAAGTCATCTTTTTAAATAATCCCTTTCTTTTCCCAAAATATAGAATTAAGCCTGCTTAAAGGACTTTCAAAGGTTAAGATATTCAGAGGGGGATAAAACAGAACCTCTTAATGAAATTCAAATTAGCAGTTTTATGCTCTTTGCTATTAACCTAAGTCATATCAGATTAATACACATTTTCACTACCCATTTTTCAATTAAGCACATTAGTCTGCTGTCAGATACTTCATCCAAAAAAGGTAAGCTTACACACAATGTGATAGTCATATTTAGTAAGTACCATCCTCATTAATTTTATGTAAATGAGAAATGTTTACTTCTTTTTAATTAAGCCTTTATGAAAGGCAGGTTCTTCCAGATACAATGTCCTTAAAGAATGAAAGCGGCTAACACCTCTGAAGGACAAGATGAGGTACAAACTGTTGTGTTTGCATTTGACCTTTCTCTCGGTAACATTGTTCCCAGGACATTTGGTTTTATTTTCAAAATTGCTTGAGGGAATTCTTCATAATCACGGCTGCTGTGAGGACCTGCGCTCGGCCCTCTCCAGCAGCAACGCCTCCCTGACTTCCTCCCAAACTATTGACCTTGCAGAAGGGCTGTCCCTTCCCAGCCTCAACACCTGCAGCCCCAGCCATATGACGAACCCAAGTCATTCATCAGCTTCAGAAATGAATCATGCTGTGGAATACACTCGTACTGTCGGGGCAGCTTGCTGCGCAAAAGAGCCATGTTTACAAATGCACAATTATCACAAATCTCATCGTGCCTGCCGTGTACACAAACACCACAAACAGATGAGCTGTGGAACATTTACCACACGTCCACTCACAATCTCAGTCCATAGCCCAGATATCTTCCATGATGTGACATGTCTCTGGGATTGGAAATGTTACCATTGCACGATCATAGTGATTGGTCTGATGGCTATTAACTCACTTTTACTTACTTCAAAAAAATCTTTTATTGCTCTGCACAAAATCTTCTTGTTAATAACGTGTTCAAGTGATGTTAAAGGTTTCTTTTAATTGCCTTACATTGATAATCTTATAAGAGCCTGAAGCACTCGAACTGCCACAGAGAACAATTATAGGTAAAATAATAAATGTGATAGATTTGCAAAAAAAAACTTCAGTACAAGTTAAAACCACCTCAATATTACTGAGGTATGATATTACCATTTGATCCATGGCTGCCCTCTCTGATAATGACAGGATGCTAAGTATGTGTATAATGCAAGGTACAGCTTGTCGACCCAAGTTATACTGCAGGCTACATCCTGCACTCCACCCTGCAAAAGAGTAGCTCTTATATGTGTAGGCAAAGATGCTGACTGCACTTTTTTTGTATGATGGTTACATGTTAATATCAAGGAATAAAGGGAAATGCCTTCTTCATCTACCTGTCCTGCTAACTTCAGAGATCTGTGGACATGTATTCCAAAGCCCTTCTGTCCTCTGCACTTCTCAGTATCTTACCATTTATTGTGTATTCACTTGCCATGTTTATCCACCCTCATAGCTCGTCAGATTGAAATGCATTTGCCACATTTCTAGCCCCTGACCAGCCCCTTGATACCTTCCTGGTCGACAGCTTTTTCCTCACTTTTAACCACGCGGCCAGATTTGTATCAGCTGCGGTTCTTAATCATGCCTCCCACATTTAAGTCTAAATCACTGATATACAGCACGAAATGAAAGGGGCCGAGTACAATGAACGCCACTGGTAACAAAAATATCCATTGGCCATTACCTTTCCTTCCTAATTACCTTTCCTTCCTGCCATTGGAGCCGTTTCTGGATCCAACTTGGCACTTTTCCTTGCATCCCAAGGGCTTTTACTTTTCCGCCCTTTCTTGCATTGATCTGCACCTGAAATAGCTTTAAATACATTTACGGGGTATTTAGATGGTGCGGCTTTTGCAATTTCTAGTTCTGATACTTGGAGTTCCTTTTTGTTTCCTTTAACCTGTGCAATCATGTTGATGCCACCAGTACTCATTTTACATTGTAACATATTTGACATTTTTAGTGACTCCCTGGGGCCTTGACGACTTCACAACAATTTCGCTCGCAGAAAAGGACATTTGCTCTTTGTTTACTGGCATACATCCCACCGAGATCATTTCAAGGCACTGTGTCTTCAAATTATTGCACTGCATCACTGGCATGCACTAATCCCCTCCTTCCCCAGTCCGTTCAAGCAAGTGATCCATAATTTAAAGTAATAACTGCCAGACATCAACACAGAGAAACGCAGCAGATAGGACATTTTTCAGGGCAGCAAGTTTTTTTTTTCATGTGCAGTCAGAAAAAAGATGTGCCCAGGGCACAGCCAGTTCTGGAAACATGTGGAAACACTTTAGAAGTGATAAATGATTTGAAATCTAGTGTGTCCAGTGGAATGCTTCTCCGGAAACAAAATTAGGGCTAACAGGTGTTAAATAAGGAATTCTGGTGCACTTCAATAGAAATGTCAAAATGCTGTTGCCACATGTACATAAAAGCCCACAGGAATATACCTAATTACCCTCAAATTTGCACATCTCATTCTTCCTTTACCGTCGTGAGTTTATAGCTGGTGACTGGAGCAAAACAAATGGAAAAAAGTTAGAGGAAGATTGGGTTGAAGCAGAAAGTGCATTTTTGATATTTAAAGGTGTATGTGTGTGGTCAAAGGGGATTTGTTGTAGTTCCAGCCGAATGTTAGAGTTCAGAAGGATGAGGGCGGGAACTTAGTGAAACTTGCAGGATACTGCGTGGCCTGGATAGAGTGAACGTGGAGAAAATGTTTCCACTTGTAGGAAAAACTAGAAGCAGAGGGCACAATCTCAGACTAAAGGGATGATCCTTTAAAATAGAGATGAGGACGAATTTCTTCAGCCAGAAGGAGGAACTCTTTGCCGCAGAAGGCTGTGGAGGCCAAATCACTGAGTGTCTTTAAACAGAGATGTAGTGAATTATAAACACTAATAATCCACACTGTATTGTACAACATGTGTTGAGCCTGTACCTTGTACTAGATCATGTGTAGTTGCGTGGCTCTACCCATAGGGGGAGATGATGAGCTTGTGCTGGGCTCCACCCTTGGCTCCGCCCATGGCCCCGCCCATGGCTCCTCCCCTAACCAGAAGTATAAAAGTTGCTGTTGTGAGCCTGCCTGCCAGTTCATCTAGAGTTCATCTCATCACAGGCAGGCTCTGTTGTAAGACGATTAAAACAACTGTTCGCTTCTAACCACGTGTCGCGTGAATTGATGGTCTCATCAAGAGATAGATAGGTTTTTGATCGATAAGGGGATCAGGGGTTATGGGGAGAAGGCAGTAGAATGGGGATGAGAAAAATATCAGCCATGACCGAATGGCGGAGCAGACTAGATGGACCAAGTGGCCTAATTCTGCTCCTATGTCTTATGGTCTTATGTGAAGTGACTTCTGATCAGTTAAAAGATACATTTGGTGAAAGCAGGAGCCTATGTGTGTTTCTGGCAACTTTAAAAGATATACATATAGTATATTATTCATTGTTGAACCGAATGTGCAGATGCCTTAGGATAAATACTGAAGAAGTGTTGTTCAAGTCAGCAAGTGTGGCGCATTAACGGCGGCAAATTCTGCGTGCGCTTGTGATGATCACACTGACGTTTGGTATCACATCTTTCTCCTGTTGGTTTTGAGTAGCTACATTGCGAAGGTGTTCATAACAATGAGAAGTATTATTGTAGCCATGACATGAGCTTCAGATTTTATGTATTTTTAATATATATGGACAGCAATCATCACTGTTAGATCGCACCTTCAGACTCTAGCTTTTGTTTGGATTCAATGCGTCCGAGTAGAGAAATGGTGACGGTTAGGTTTAATGATTTGTTACAAACGGACACCAGATAAAGGACTGGGAAAAAAAACAACTGGTATATGGAGCCTGCCCCATGTATCCAAGATGCCATAAAGAGCATGATTCATAAAACACATCACTCATCAACAGCTCAACTGTCGTGGCAGAGGCAACAAGACATATTTTTAAAAAGTAAATGGCCAATTAAAAAAAATGACAACCTGCATTTAACATAATTAAAAGTTCCAAGTGCTTCAAAGGTGGATTGACAAAATTTCACACTGAACCGCATAAGGAGCTATTAGGACCAATAACCAAAAGGTTGGTCAAAGAGATAGGTTTTAAGAGACCTCTTAAAGGGGGAGAAAAAGGTAGAGGGGTGGAGGAGTTTAGGGAGGAAGTTCTGGAGCTGAGCACCTGCGCAGCGGAAGGCACATGGCCAAAGGTGAAGTGATTAAAAACAAGGATGCGGGAGAGTCCTGAATTCGTGGAGCGCAGGGATCTCGATGGATTGCAGGCAACGTACCCTCTAACTTCTGTTTGCCGTGCTCGGCCAACTTGTTGCCCTGCTTTGTCCCTTTAAGACTGACAAACGACTGTGAATGTGGACATGGTAAAGGGGACGTTGCCTGTGACCTGTTTGTTCCCTGCATGGTACATTCCTAATTGCTGCACACCTTCGGAGCTAAGGGGAAAGGGAGATTGTCGGGGTGGGGGGGTTACAAAGAAAGAGTGGAGTGAGGGGAAAGGGGAAGGAGGAGTGAGGACATAGAAGGGTTTGAAAACAGGGATGCGGGCTTTAAAATTAAGGTGTTGCCTGGCTGAGAGCTAATGCAGGTCAGTGAGCACATGAGCGATGGTTGAACAGAACCTGCCCCAAGTTATGAAATGAGTGGCAGAGTGCTGGCTAAGCTGAATTTTAGGATGATTCAGGGTGGAAATGTGGCCAGGAGACCATTAGAATAGTCAAGTATAGAGGTAACATGTGAGGGTTTCAGCAGTAGATGGCCGGGAGCAAGGCAGGGCCAGGTGATGTGGAAAGAAAATGTCTGGCAAATTCCTCTCTGACCTCGTTTGGTGATCGAATCTAGTTCACGAGTACACATTGCCCACAGTTTGTACTACTTTCTACCTGTTATATGTCACAATCTCGGACCCAGCTCGGAAGGAGCCCAGTTTCCCGCTGAAGACATGCAGTGAATCTCCACTCACTGCATTAGCTAGCAGCTGGTTCCATTGATCTACCATCCTCTGGGAAAAGAAGAACCTCCTGACATCTTCCCTTATATTACCCTTATGCAACTTTAAACGCATGACCCCAGGTCCTTCATGACTTTCTAATTGAAATAATCTATCTATATGAACACAGTCCAGTCCCTAGACTGTTGAGGCAAGTGACTTGTTATCATTGAGATCTGCTATCTCCTGGGACATTTTATTCAAGATTGGCATGCAACAGCAGCAGATTGTGATATTCTCTGGAAGTCGCACTATGCTATGACTTGCCCTAGTGATGTTAACCTTTACTGCCATATTCGTATTGCACATTTAAAAATCTCTGAGATGCCATTAGGATTAAGTAACTTATCAGTGACACGGAGCAGGAGGCTGACCCAGTCTTCGCTTTTGGCGATTTGCTCTTTGATTCGACAGTTTTGTTCTTTCAATGATATCCAATAGAAGGCATCTACGCCTAATGGATACAACATGTGATTAATATAGAAATGGTTGGCATAATTAAGTGATACGTTCTCCTCATTTCTGACAGAATACTTCAGTTTCTCCATCAGTGAACCAATCGGTGAATTGCACTGCCTGTGTTGAAACTGATCAGGAAAAGCCACAAATTGATCCCTAGTTTGTGTTGCGGTTGAGATGATCTCGAGTGCAAGAGAGCTGTAATTTGTGTCCGTGGTGCTTTGGCCGAGGGAGCGAGGGAGCGGGGGGGGGGGGGGGGGGGGCAGCAGATTCAAAGGAAAAGAGATGCAACCTGGGGTACAAGGATGAAGGAGATGAAGGGGGTGCCATCTAAGACTTACATTCTGCTGGGCGATTTGGAAACCCATGAGGAAATTGGGTACATACTCCAGTGAGACTAATTACTGATCTGATTTAACCGTAGAGAATAATAATATGCACAATGGATTGCGGATTGGAAGAAAGGAACAGAACTGTTTTTATATGGGGGATATTAACCGGCGTATATTCAAGATGTGGAGATGCAGGCGTTGGACTATGGTGAGCACAGTAAGAAGTCTTACAACACCAGGTTAAAGTCCAATAGGTTTGTTTCAAATCACTAGCTTTCGGAGCACTGCTCCTTCATCGGGTGAATGAAGAGGCATGTTCCAGAAACATATATATAGACAAAGTCAAAGATGCAAGACTATGCTTTGAATACGAGCATTTTCAGGTAATTAAGTCTTTACAGATCCAGAGATTGGGGAATCCCAGGTTAAAGAGATGTGAATTGTCTCAAGCCAGCACAGTTGATAGGATTTCACAAGCCCAGGCCAGATGGTGGGGGATGAATATAATGCAACATGAATCCAAGGTCCCAGTTGAGGCCGTACTCATGTGTGCAGAACTTGGCTATAGGTTTCTGCTCGGCGATTTTGCGTTGTCACGCGTCCTGAAGGCCGCCTTGGAGAATGCATACCCAGAGATCGAAGGCTGAATGCATTTGACTGCTGAAGTGTTCCCTGTCTGGAAGGGAACATTCTAGCCTGGCAATTGTCGCGTGATGTCCGTTCATCCATTGTCGCAGCATCTGCATGGTCTCGCCAACGTACCACGCTTTGGGACATCCCTTCCTGCAGCGTACGAAGTTGGCCGAGTCGCACGAGTATGCACCGCGCACCTGGTGGATGGTGTTCTCATGTGTAATCATCGACATGGGTACCACCATTATACGTGAGAACACCACCCACCAGGTACGCGGTGCATACTCGTGCGACTCGGCCAACTTAGTACGCTGCAGGAAGGGATGTCCCAAAGCGTGGTACGTTGGCGAGACCATACAGATGCTGCGACAACGGATGAACAGACATCACGCGACAATTGCCAGGCTAGAATGTTCCCTTCCAGACGGGGAACATTTCAGCAGTCAAGGGCATTCAGCCTCTGATCTCCGGGTAAGCGTTCTCCAAGGCGGGCTTCAGGACGCGCGACAACGCAAAATCGCCGAGCAGAAACTTACAGCCAAGTTCCGCACACACGGGTACGGCCTCAACCGGGACCTTGGATTCATGTTGCATTACATTCACCCCCCCACTGTCATAATATATATCCAGGTATATGATGGAGTGCAGAAAGGCAGTGATTGACACACAGGATGACCAGTGAGCACACAGAACACAGCAGCCAATCACCAGACAGGACACTATCACTATAAAGCCAGAGGGCACTAGTTTTCCCGCTCTCTCGGGATCCAGCCTCTGAGACAGTCAGAGCTCGTGAGCAGCAGCTAGTACAAACACCACGTGGTAGTCAGTTAGTCTGGTCAGGTTAGCCTCAGGTCTCCAGTCAAGTCAGCATAGTGTCAACCCACAGTTAATCATGTATTATAGTTAGTTGTTCAATAAAATCGTGTTGCATCTCTTCAAGTGTTAGAAGCCTGTGTCTCTCTACACTGCATCAGCAGTCCACATAGACCCAGCTTGCCCAACACATCATGGTACCAGTGAGTAATGCTGAAGTTTGATGGACCTACCTTCAGATAATCTGCCTTTGACCAGCGATCAGCCATCCGGTAACATGGACAGCGTCCGCGCTCCTCCGCAGCTCCGCATTGCCGGCAACCTCGGTGCAAACTGGAAGATTTTCAAACAGAAGTTGCAGCTCTATCTTGAAGCCACCAATCTCAAGGCCGCATCGGAGTTGAGGAAGATCGCACTGTTCCTTTCTACAGCCGGGGACCACGCTATCCACATCTACAACTCCCTTACATTCGCTGAAGGCAAAGACAAGACGAAGTTTAAAACAGTCCTGCTGAAGTTCGACAGCCACTGCGACACTGAGGTCAATGAGAGCTTTGAACGGTATGTTTTCAAGCAGAGCCTTCAGGGTAAGGATTAACCTTTTCAGTCCTTTTTAACCCATCTCCGCATTCCGCGCAGTCAGGGAACTATGACTCGACAACTGATTCCATGATTCGGGATCAGATCGTTTTCGGGGTCCACTCCGATTCCCTTCACCAGCAGCTCCTAAAAGTTAAGCAGCTCACCCTTACCATCGCTATCGAAACCTGCGTCCTCTACGAGCGCGCTAACAATCGGTACTCCCATGTCAGGGCGGCAGAAACGGCAAGGCTAAACCCCCACGAGGCAGAACAGGTACAGGCCATCAAACAAATGCAGGGCCTGAGTCTGGATGAGAGTGGCCATTTTGCGCGCTTTTCACGGGCTCCAGCGCATGTGTGCCACGACTGAGGGGACGGAGAGACCGCCGACCAGCCTGTGCAAGTGCGCACGTCATTTGACCGCACTGCACATGCACGGTGGCACACGGAACGTCCTGTCGTTGGCGTCATGACGTGTTCCAATTTTGGCTCCGCCCATTTAAAGCAGCAATGTCCGGCAAAATCTCAACGCTGTCTCCAGTGTGGCAAGCTTAGCCAATACGCAGCCCTTTGCAGATCTGCTCCACTGCCCAGCACACACCGATCCCAGCTACAGCGCAGGAGCGTCCGATCAGTACAGCAGCCCGTGACAGACTCCGACCCCGACAGTCTACCAGATCCCGACGCTGAGGGCCTCAAATCCCCATTCCGGGTGGGCATCATCACTAACCATGCGCTGCCTTTCTCAACAATGGTGAAACAACTCCCAATCCTGAGCATTGATCCGGACAACGAGTGGTGTGCCACCCTTACGGTTAACAAGGCTTGCATACGTTTCAAGCTGGACAGTGGCACTTCAGCAAACCTCATTTCAAAGTCTGACCTCGACACCATCCGCGTCAGACCAAGTATTCTTCCACCGGCCTGCCAGCTCTTCGACTATAATGGCAATGCCATTGCTGCCAGTGGCTCATGCCAACTTGCGGTGTCCAATAGGTTATTAAAAGCAACGCTGCGATTTGAAATTGTAGGACCCGACAGAGCTTCCCTGCTCGGTGCTCGGGCCTGCAAACACCTGAACCTGGTGCAGCGGGTTCACACCATGTCGTCCGCACAGGCAACAGCCTCGCCAGATGATAACTTCCAAGCTCAACTCGATGATATCATAGCGCAATACCATAGCGTGTTCGAAGGTATGGGCACACTCCTATACCGATACAAAATCCTATTGAAGCCAAATGCCATCCCTGTGGTTCACGCACCGCGTCGGGTGCCGGCACCCCTTAAGGACCGCCTCAAGCAGCAGCTGCAAGACCTCCAGGACCAGGGCGTCATTTCAAAGGTCACGGAACACACGGACTGGGTTAGCTCCATGGTTTGCATCAAGAAGCAGTCAGGGGAACTTCGAATCTGTATCGATCCCAAAGATTTGAACCGCAACATCATGAGGGAACACTATCCAATACCTAAACGAGAAGAACTAACCAGCGAGATGGCTCATGCCAAATTCTTCACGAAGCTGGACGTCTCCAAGAGGTTTTGGCAAGTACAGCTGGACACGTCCAGTCGCAAGCTGTGCACATTCAATACCCCGTTCGGTCGCTACTGTTACAACCAAATGCCCTTTGGCATCATCTCCGCCTCAGAGGTGTTCCGCCGCATAATGGAACAAATGATGGAGGGCATCGAGGGGGTGCGAGTGTACGTCGACGATGTAATAATCTGGTCCACAATTCCTCAAGAACACATCGATCGCCTCAAGCGGGTGATCCACAGGATCCACTAGCATGGCCTCCGACTCAACAGAGCCAAATGCTCGTTCGGTCAACCAGAATTCGTTGCCTGCCACAGAGACTGAATTTATAGACTGAATGTTGCATTACCTTGTCATCTCATCATTTTGACATCTATACATATCGGTCTTTTTCTCATGTGTTATCTGCCCTCTATCTGCACTAGACACCTTCCCATGTATATAAGTTAGCATGTTCTGTATATAGTCGAGTTCCTGTACACATATTCATTATTTATTGACCTGAACACATATTTAAAGAAAAAAGGGGGGAAGATGTCATAATATACATCCAGGTATATGATGGAGTGCAGACAGGCAGTTATTGGCACACAGGATGACCAGTGAACACACAGAACACAGCAGCCAATCACCAGACAGGACACAACCACTATAAAGCCAGAGGGCACCAGTTTTCCCGCTCTCTCGGGATCCAGCCTCTGAGACAGTCAGAGCTCGTGAGCAGCAGCTAGTACAAACACCACGTGGTAGTCAGTTAGTCTGGTCAGGTTAGCCTCAGGTCTCCAGTCAAGTCAGCATAGTGTCAACCCACAGTTAAGCATGTATTATAGTTAGTTGTTCAATAAAATCATGTTGCATCTCTTCAAGTGTTGGAAGCATCAAACGCAGTCCACATAGACCCAGCTTACCCAACATATCACCCACCATCTAGCCTGGGCTTGCAAAATCCTATCAACTGTCCTGGCTTGAGACAATTCACACCTCTTTAACCTGGAGTTACCCCTATCTCTGGATCTGTAAGGACTTAATTACCTGCAAATGCACGCATTCAAAGCATTGTCTTGTATCTTTGACTTTGTCTATATATATGTTTCTGGAACATACCTCTTCATTCACCTGAGGAAGGAGCAGTGCTCCGAAAGCTAGTGATTTGAAACAAACCCGTTGGACTTTAACCTGGTGTTGCAAGACTTCTTATGATGTATATTCAAGACAGAGATTGATAGTTTTTTTAATATTACCGGAATTAAAGGACATGGGCATAGTGGAGGAAGGTGGAACTGAGGTTGAAGATCATTCACGATCTGATAGAATGCCGATACAAGATCAAAGGGCTGAATGGTTTACTCCTGCTTCTGTTTCTTATGTTCTTTTGACTAACCTTGCTGGGGCCCCTATATTCCTAAAACTCGCTGTAGAATATCTGAACAAAAAGATCGTCAGCACTTACTCCCAATTATTGTGATGTGGTAGGTTGACACAGTTACAGATTGATGGTCGAGTTAAGCAGTGATCAAGCAGAGCCTATGATTGCCAATAAAACACACCATTCATCAAATGATCACTGAACAACAGATAACCAAACTCAACAAAATCATCAGACAGCCTTTCAGTTATTTTAAACGTATTTCAAAATTAATACTAATACATTACAGGCCGCTCCGCAGATTGAATCTGATAAGAAAAATGGCAAAGTTAGAGAAACACTCTAGGGCCTAATTAAATAATAGACCATTGGGGCAGTAGACACTGTACAGTACTTGCTTACTCTGCCTGAAGCAGTTATGAAGCACTGATGTGGACAGTTTTATTCCATCTATTATGGATCAGTTCATGAAGAAAATTTATGGTGACTATTTTAAACCATGTATTTATGCAGCCTAATCTTTGTTCCTGTAGACTTTGGTCCCTTTTCTTCTTGTTTAAATACCAGACTCTCTCTACCATTCCCCCTCAAAAACTGAATTAGAAGCAGCTTCAAATTTAGTAGAAAGCTCATTTTGATACTGAAGCTATGATATTCTTGTTCTCTCTCTCCGGGGAACTGGTCCTGAAAATTCTGCTGTGGTTTACTCGGTGGGTTCAATGACCAGGTCATTTGCTGCCTGTGTTATTTTGGCACAAAATGTTATCCACATTTAAAGGCATGAGATAATGTGAGAATGAAGCACCTTCCATTTTTGACCTGGGGCGGGATTCTCCGAAATGGAAGCAGAGTGTCTGCGCCGACGTGAATACTGTTGCGTTTCATGACTGCGTGAAATGGGCGCGAGCACTACTGATTCTGGCCCCCGCTGGAGTGGTTCACACCACTCCAGCCTCCCTTCCCGGTGCCAATTAGGCGCTGCGCCAACCCACGCATGTGCAGTGGTGCCGCACCAACCTGCGCATGCGCGGGGTACTTCCTCAAGGCACCGGCCCCGATGCAACATGGCGTGGGGGTTCAGCGGCCGGCCACGTAACAAAATAGGGCCGGGGCTGGAGAGGCCGATCGATGGGCCCCGATCGCGGGCCAGACCTCATCGGAGGCCCCCCCACAGTGATGGAGTCCCCCTCCACCCCCCCCCCCCCCCCCCCCGCACACACAGGCCACCTCCCGACCCTGCGTGCAGAGTTCCCGCTGGCTGCGAGCGGGTGTGGACGGCACCGGCGGGACTCTGCTGTCTCCATGCGGCCGCTCGGCCCATCAAGGCCGGAGAATCGGCGGCCCGGCCGCGGACAACCGCCGCCGATTCTCCACTTCCCGGAGAATTGCCTGCCGGAGTCGGGGCGGTGTGGTGTGGTTGCGGCGTTTCTCCGGCCCGGCGCGGAGCTCGGAGAATCCCACCCATGGTGTCACAAGTTTCTGTTAAATTCATTTTTCCGGGATGTAGGCATCACCGGCTAGGCCAGCATTTATTGCCCATCCGCAGTTGCCATTGAGAAGGTGGTGGTGAGCTGCCTTCTTGAACCATTGCAGACCATGTGGTGTAGGTACACCCACAGTGCTCTTAGGGTGGGGAATTCCAAGATTTTGACCCAGCGACAGTGAAGGAATGGCGATATACTTCCAACTTAGGATGGTGAATGACTTGGAGGGGAACCTCCAGGTGATGATATTCCTGGGTATCTGCTACTCTTCCTCCTTTGAGATGGCAATGGTTGTAGGTTTGGAAGATGCTGCCTATGGAACCTTGGTCAGTTCCTGCAGTGCATCCTGTAGATGGTACAATTGGCTGCCACTATTTGTCAATGGTGAAGGTTTGAATGTTTGTGGAAGCGGTGGCAATCCAGCGGGCCGGTTTCTCCTGGATGGTGTTGAGTGTTGTTGGAGCTGCCCTCATCCAGGCAAATGGAGAGTATTCCATTACACTCCTGATTTGTGCCTTGTAGATTGTGGACAGTCTTTGAGGGGTCAGGAGGTGAGCTACTCACCACAGGATTCCTAGCATTTGACCTGCACGCACTTGAAGCCACAGTATTTATATGGCTGGTCCAGTTCAGTTCAGTTTCTGGTCAATGGTAACCCCCAAGATGTTGACAGTGGGGGTTTCAGTCATGGTAATGTCATTGAATATCAAGGGGTGATAGTTAGATTCTGTCTTTCTGGCGATGAGCATTGCCTGGCATTTGTGTGGTGTGAATGTCACTTGCCACTGCTTCGGTATCTGAGGAGTCGTGAATGGTACTGAACATTATGCAGTCATCAGCGAACATCCCCAGTTCTGGGCTTCTGATGGAAGGAAAGACATTGATGAATCACCTGAAGATAGTTGGGTCTAGGACCCTGAGGAATTCCTGCCGTGAAGTTCAGGCATTGAGATGATTGACCTCAAACCACCACAACCACCTTCGTTTATGCTGGGCATACCTCCAACCAGCAGAGAGTTCCCCCCTGATTCCCATTGACTCCAGTTTTGATCTGGCTCAATTATGTCAAACTCAATCAAATGCTGCCTTGATGTCAAGGGCAGCCACTCTCATCTCACCGCTGGAGTTCAGGTTTTTTGTCCATGTTTTAACCAAGGCTGTAATGAGGTCAGGAACCGAGTGACCCTGGCAGAACCCAAACTGAGCAGCCATGAATAGCGCAGGCAGCTCTATAGTGTTGACAGTTTTATGCCATGAATCCCAGCCACTAGGATATGGGTTAGCATCACTGCTGCCTTTGGATGGCGGGAGCATAAACAAAGACACCTCCCACCCGGGTTATTCTCTCTTCCAACCTCTTCCATCAGGCAGAAGATACAAGTTTGGGGACACACACTAATAGTTTCAAAACAGCTTCTTCCCCACTGTTGCCAGACTCCTGAATGGCCCTCTTAAGGACTGAACTGATCTCTCAATGCATGTTCTCTATAGTTGTAGCACAATATTCCGTCTGTTTCACCCAATGTCTATGTATTTACATTGTGTACTTATCTTATGTTCCATGTTTTCATATATGGAGCGATCTGCCTGGACTGTATGCAGAACAATACTTTTCACTGTGTCTCAGTATATGTGACAAGAAATCTAAACCCAAGTCTAATTGAAACAATCAGTCCAGTCTAATCTGTGGCTCCAGAGCGGTCCAACTGCGTTCCGAGAACAATCTCCTGAGACGCCACAGAAAAGCAGGTAGTTGATTGGTTGGAGGCCCTTGCAGCCTGTATGGACAAAAGCAGGGGTTTACCTGGTAGTCAGAGAGGGGCCAGACAAGTGAGGAACCAGCCCGTTGCGGGGGCGAAACTCCAGGCCGACACTTACCAGGTAGTCAGAGAGGCACGCCAATCAGCTGCTTGGATCAGGCTGTGCTGGGATTGGAGGAACGCTAAAAAGAAACAGTGATACCAGAGCAAAGTAGAAATTGATTGACTGGCGAGCATTGACGGTAAACGTCTGCGTGCAAATGGCTAGATTAATTCACTACTTTTAGGAAAGGTGTGTAAACAACTGGACGATAGAAAGTGGAAAGTAGAATTACTCATCAATTACTTCCTTTGCCTGTGTCTATAGTTTGGGGTTTTAGGTCATGCGGCATGATCATGACCGTCTACATTCTGGTCAGACTGCAACAAAGCCGCAGGGTTGGAGTGTTGAAACTGCATCGTGTCACTTCCTTCGAAAGGTTTTGAAGACACACTGCAGAGATATCGCTCAAATAAAGAGCTGGTAAGCAGAAGGACCCCTCATGGTGAGACTGCAGCGCACAGACTGCCATTTCAGTGAGTGGAACAGCGCATTGAGAGGACCAGCACAGAATTAGCTCATGCAAGGAAGACTAGTGACCGGGCATGGGACAGATCGAAAGTGAGCAAGGGAGAGTCAAAAAAAAAACAAAGTCATGTTGGGCAGCTGGTTGGCACAGTGACTGTCTGTGTGGAGCTTGCACATTCTCCCCGTGTCTGCATGGTTTTTCTCCTGGTACTCTGCTTTCCTCCCACAGTCCAAAGGTCTGCAGGTTGGGTGGGGTTATGGGGATGGAGCTGGGGGGTGGGGGGGGGGGGGTGGGCCTAGGTTGGGTGGTCTTTCGGTAGGTAAGTGCAGACTCGATGAGCCAAATGCCCTACTTCTGCATTGTAGAGATTCTATGGATTCCATGTACATTGGGGTAGAAAAGGTTGCAGTTATAGCAGGTGGAGCTTCAAAAAAGCGGACAAAAACATCGACAGCGAAGCTCACCCAAAGTAAAAAGGTCAGAGACTTAAAGAAGATAAAGTAAGGGTGTATCTTTAAAATTAAGTAATTATCAAGGTTAGCAATTAAGACTCAGTCAGCCCGACTTCCGGTGGCTGTGATGGAGCAGTAAGCCACACATTTGGGAGCTCCCGTTTTAAAGAGATTTTCCGGCTCTTTTGAGAGCCCAAAACGGAAATTTTTCGAAGTTTCCCGGTGGGGGAAGGTGTGCTGAACGACTTTCCCTGCAGTCCATGCCTCGAACTCGGAGTGGAAAGGGGGAAAAAACAGCAGCAGCTCCTCAGGAAAAACGGGGGAAGGGATCCAAGATGGCCACCGACAGAGCTCCAGAGGAATGGAGACTCTGGGCCCAGAAACAACAAACTGATCTCCTGCGCTGCTTTAAAGAATTCAAGGATGAAGTACTGAGCTCTCTGCAGGAAACGAACAGAAGGCTGTCAGAGATTCAGTCCACCCAGAGTGCTGCCATCAAGAAGTTGCAGACGCAGGCCATTGAACGAGAGGAGGAGGCCGTGGTCCTCGTGAGTAAGGTGGAGGGGCACGAAGCACTCCACAAGAAGTGGCAGGAACGCTTCGAGGAGCTGGATCACCGCATGAGGCGGAAAAACCTGCGGATCTTGGGCCTTGCGGAGGGGCTAGAGGGATCGGACCTGACAGCCTATGTGGCTGTAATGCTGAATTCGCTAGTGGGGGCCGGGTCTCTCCATCTGCCCTTGGAGCTGGATGGAGCGCACAGGGTGCTGGCCAGGAGGCCTAAGGAAAATGAACCCCCGCGTGCGGTGCTGGTGAGGTTCCACCGGTTCAGTGATCGGGAGTGCGTGCTGCGCTGGGCCAAGAAGGTGAAGACCAGCAATTGGGAGAATGGGGTAGTGCGGATCTACCAGGACTGGAGTGCGGAGGTGGCTAAGCGGCGGTCCGGATTTAATCGGACAAAAGAGGTGCTTTATAGAAAAAAGATAAAGTTCGGAATGTTGCAGCCCGCGCGCCTGTGGGTAACTTATTTGGACCGGCACCATTATTTCGATTCCCCGGAGGAGGCGTGGGCCTTCGTGCGGACGGAGAAACTGGACTTGAACTAGGGGTTGGGGGTTGTGGGGTCGGCTGTAAGATATTAGTGCTGGATTCTGCTGTTGCTGTGTTCTCTTTTTCTTCTGTTTTTTTCTTCTTGTTTTAGTACTTTTGCAATTTTGATATGGTTATTTACGGAGGGGTTGTTCTGCTATGTTTTTGTTTTTGTGCTGTGGGACATTGTCTGGGCTGTGTATCTTGAGGGGCGGGTCGGGGGGGGTATGTTGTATTCTATGTCGGGTTGGGGGTATGGAGTGGGGCTGGTATTTGGGAGCTGCGTCAGAAGGGTGTGGTGGGGCAGTGCAAAAGCGCGGGCTTTCCTCTGGTTTCCCGTGCTGCGGGGCTGGGGAGTGGAGACGATGACGGGGGGAGGCGGGGCCTTAACTGGTTCTTCCCCGCGCTGGAGCGGTGCCAGGAGGAGGGATAGATTGGGGATGATCCCACTTCGGGAGGGGTCGGGCTATTGGCGGGAGTTTCCGGGGTCAGCAGAAGTTAGCTGACCCACGGAAGTACAATGGAGGACGGTTCGCGGCTGGGAGGGTTCCAAGCCTGGGGGGGCAGGGAGGGGGGGAAAGGGGAATACCGGGTTGCTGCTGGTAGGGTCAAGAAGGAGCTGGTGGGGGCTGGGGGGACAGAGGTGAGGGGCTGTCGCTATGGGGACGGGGTCGAGCAGGGGGTGCTGGCCTGGGGCGGGCAGTCGACGGGCTATGGCTAGCCGACGGGGGAGGGGGCGGGACGCCCTCTGATCCGGTTGGTCACCTGGAATGTGAGAGGGTTGAATGGGCCGGTGAAGCGGTCGAGGGTACTGGCTCACCTGAAGGGGCTAAAGGCGGATGTGGCAATGCTTCAGGAGACCCACCTGAGGGTGGCGGACCAGGTCCGCCTGAGGAAGGGTTGGGTGGGGCAGGTTTTCCACTCGGGGTTGGATGTGAGGAACCGGGGAGTGGCGATTCTGGTGGGGAAAAATGTGTTGTTTGAGGCATCGGAGGTGGTGGCGGATAAGGGGGGTAGGTATGTGATGGTATGGGGCAGGCTACAAGGAGAGAGGTGGTACTGGCTAGTGTGTATGCCCCAAATTGGGACGATGCGGGCTTTATGAGGCGTATGTTGGGACGGATCCCGGATCTGGAGGCGGGAGGTCTGATCATAGGGGGGGACTTTAATATGGTGTTGGATCCTTCACTGGATCGGTCCAGCTCTAGGACGGGTAGGAGGCCGGCGGCGGCCAAGGTACTGAGAGGGTGGAGTGGATCCATGGAGGTTTGTGAGGCCGAGGGCACGCGAGTACTCTTTCTTCTCCCACGTACATAGGGTCTACTCTCGGATAGATTTCTTCGTGGTGAGTAGGGGACTGATTCCGAGAGTGGAGGAGGCCGAGTATTCGGCCATTGCAATCTCTGACCACGCTCCGCATTGGATAGAGTTGGAGATGGGGGAGGTGCGAGACCAACTTCCGTTGTGGCGGTTGGATGTGGGGTTGTTGGCGGAGGAGGAGGTGTGTAGGAGGGTCCGGGCAAGTATTGAGTGGTACCTTGAGGTGAATGATACGGGGGAGGTTCAGGTGGGGATGGTCTGGGAAGCCCTGAAGGCAGTAATTCGTGGGGAGCTGATATCCATCCGGGCACACAGGGAGAGGAGCGAGAGGAGTGAGAGGGATAGACTGGTGGGAAAGATGCTGGAGGTGGACAGGAGGTATGCAGAGGCACCAGAGGAGGGACTGTTGGGGGAGAGGCGCAGCCTGCAGGCTAAATTTGATTTGCTGACCACTAGAAAGGCGGAGGCACAGTGGAGGAAGGCACAAGGGGCAGTGTACGAACATGGTGAAAAGGCGAGTAGGATGCTGGCTCATCAGCTCCGTAAGCAGGATGCGGCTAAGGAGATTGCTGGAGTGAGAGACAAGAGTGGGAATGTGGTGCGGAAGGGGGTAGAGGTGAATAAGGTCTTCAAGGACTTTTACGGGGAACTGTACCGGTCGGAGCCAACGGGGGAGAGGAGGGGAATGGAGAGGTTCCTTGACAGGCTTTCTTTCCCGAAGGTGCAGGAGGAGAAGGTGGAGGGGCTGGGTGCGCCGATTGAGCTGGAGGAGCTAGTTAAGGGGATCGGGCAGATGCAGTCAGGGAAGGCACCGGGGCCGGATGGGTTCCCGGTGGAGTTTTATAAAAAGTTTGTGGATCTAGTGGGCCCCTTGCTGGTGCGGACACTCAACGAAGCGTGGGAAGGGGGGACTTTGCCCCCGACGATGTCACGGGCGCTGATCTCGTTAATTTTAAAGAAGGACAAGGACCCCCAGCAGTGTGGTTCATACAGGCCCATATCTCTCCTCAACGTGGATGCTAAGGTGCTGGCATAAATCCTGGCCACCAGGATAGAGGAGTGTGTGCCAGGGGTTGTACACGAGGACCAGACAGGTTTTGTTAAGGGCAGGCAGCTGAACACGAATGTGCGGATTGATTGGGATAGTCACATTGTAGAGGGTTTAGAGGGAGCAGATTTCTTGAAATATATCAAGAGAGGTTTTCATATGAACATGTCAAAGGTCCAATGAGGGATGGTGCAGTGCTGGACCTAGTTCTGAAGAACAAAGTCGGACAGGTATTCAAGGTAGCAGTGGGGGAGCATTTTAGTGATAGCGACCACAATACGGTAGGTTGATTGATAGGTCCAGGCTATTTCAAAGGAGGGTTGAGCATTGTTTGTTTTTATAGCTCTTCAGTCCCCATTGTTCTTTGTTCTTTGTTCATTAAGTCTGAAGCTCTTCCTCTTTTGAGCAAATGTCTTTTTTAACTACAGTTTTTTTTAAAGAGGCTGTCAATTTGTTCGGAAGAGCTTCCTAGAAAGACCAGATGCTCTACCCCGTAATCAAGAGGCTTGTAGCACAGTGGTTAGCACAGTTTCTACTCATGGCAGTACGGTAGCACAGGTTAGCACAGTTGATTCACAGCTCCAGGCTCCCAGGTTCGATTCACGGCTATCTGTGTGGAGTCTGCATTTTCTCCCCATGTCTGCGTGGGTTTCCTCCAGGTGCTCCGGTTTCTTCCCACAGTCCAAAGGTTAGGTGGACTGGCCATGATAAGTTGCCCTCAGTGTCCAAAAAGGTTGGGTGGGGTTATTGGGTTACGGGGATAAGGTGGAGGCATGGGCTTAAGTGGGGTGCTTTTTCCAAGGGCCGGTGCAGACCCGATGGGCCGAACTGCCTCCTTCTGCTATGATAAGAAGGTAATTGAGCATGAAATTGGACATAAACATTGCATTTCAAAGCTTTTCATTCACTCCCTTGACCTCCATCTCCCCTCGGAGTCCAAGGTGCCAGGTCCCTGCTGATCAGGACCTGTACCAATGCATGCCCATTTGTCTCACAGCTGTGGGGGCTGGGGCATCCCAGGAGGCCATTAAATAGAGGTTCCTGCCTACTAATCACATTAAAATGAATTAAAATGACTTGTTTCCATGTTCACACGCCCTCTGGGTGAGAATCTGATCAGGGCCAAAGGGAACATGATCGGGCCTGGTGGAGCAGGCCGGGAGACTGGCAATGGGTTTGACACCTGGTGAGAATTCCACTATGGCTCTCATCCCCAATTAAATAGGCTGCCATGGGGTTAGCGGCTCTGGAGAATTGCCCTCTGGGTGTTTGCGAATAAGGGCCAGACCTTTCAGGACTGAGGTGAGGAGGGATTTCCCACTCAGAGGGTGGTGAATCATTGGAATTCGCAGTCATTGAGTATGTTCACGGCAGCAATCGATACATTTCGAGATACTAATGACATCAAGGGATATGGGGATTGTGTTGGAAAATGTCGCTGACATAGATGATCAGCCATGATCTAGCTGAGTAGCGGGCGGAGCAGCCTGAAGGGGCTGAATGGCCCAATCCTGCTCCTATGTTCCTATGTTTCTTATGCTTCCTTAGTCCTATTTTCCTGCTTGGCATAGCAGCACCTATTGTAGATCTCCTTCCCCCAAGTTTCTTGGTGTAACAGACTCTGAGATCCTGTGAGTCTGGGCTACAGTAAGGACAGCTTCCTCCACCTCGGTGTCCAGTTGTTGCGAGCTGCACCTTACATTTTCTTTCACTCTATTTTACCTTTAATTAGAGAACAATTTAAAATGTGACCATCTTATTAAGTCCACCACTCAGCATTACAGTTCAAAGGTGATTCATTGGCTGTAAAGTGCTTCGGGATGTCTGGTGGTTATGGAAAGCGCGATACTCATCCAAATGTTTCTTTCTCTAGCTTACATGGAAGCAAATATGAAATTGCGATTGTTTTTCATTCGTAAATATTTGCAATAAATAAGAACGTGCTATTGGTTCCTGATTTCATCAGATGGTACGTACGTGGGGAACAATTTTCTAAGAGCTGAAATTATTCCCTCCAATGTAACCGAGTGACCTGAACAGGGTGGGTAGGAATGTTGTTTCGGGCCTGTAATGTTGACTTGGTCGAATATTAACCCTTCCCAGACACCAAACAAACTCAGTGTAGGGGGTTGGAGGTGTGGGGGGTTCAAGTTAAAATCCAACCCCATGCCCTTTGAACATAGAACATAGAACATTACAGTGCAGTACAGGCCCTTTGGCCCTCGATGTTGCGCCGACCTGTGAAACCACTCTAAAGCCCATCTACACTATTCCCTTATCATCCATATGTCTATGCAATGACCATTAGAATGCCCTTAGTGTTGACGAGTCCACTACTGTTGCAGGCAGGGCATTCCACACCCTTACTACTCTCTGAGTAAAGAACCTACCTCTGACATCTGTCCTATATCTATCTCCCCTCAATTTGAGGCTATGTCCCCTCGTGCTAGCCATCACCATCCGAGGAAAAAGGCTCTCACTGTCCACCCTATCTAATCCTCTGATCATCTTGAATGCCTCAATTAAGTCACCTCTTAACCTTCTTCTCTCTAACGAAAACAGCCTCAAGTCCCTCAGCCTTCCCTCATAGGATCTGTTAACTTTATTAATTGAAATCAGTGGAAGGATGATCTGATGGTTGCTGCCAGGACCAATAAAGGAGTGAATTAAGAATGAATCATAGAATCACAGAATCTTTACAGTGCAGAAGGAGGCCATTTGGCCGATCAAGTCTGCACTGGTTTGCTGAAAGAGCATTCTACCTAATCTCACTCCACTGCCTTACCCTGGTAACCCAGCACATTGTTTCTTTTCAGAGGGCAATCCAATTCCCTTTTGAGTACCCCGATCGAACTTGCCTCCACCACCCTCTCAGGAAGTTTGTTCCAGACTCCAAACACCCTCTGGGCGGAAACCCTTTTCGTCACATTGTTTCTATTTGTTTTGCCCGTTATTTTGAATCTGTGCCCTCCAGTTCTGGATTCCCTCGAGAGGGGGCAGTTTCTCACTATTTACCACACCCATACCCCTCAGGATCTTGAATTCCTCAATCAAGTCACCTCTTAAACTTCTTCTCTCCAAGGAAAACTGATCCAATGTCTCCAATCTATCCTCATTGTTACAGTTGTTTATCCTGATTCTTGTCAATCTCCTCTCTACGATGCCTTCACGTCCTTCCTCAAGTACAGCGCCCAGCACTGCATAGCGGACTCCAGATAAGGCCGAACTAGCACAACATGATCTCCTTACTCTTGTACTCAATGCCCCTCTTAATAGAACCTATGGTACCATATCCTTTATTAGCTGGTCTCTCAACCTGCCCTGCCATCTTCAATGACTTATGTACATATACACCGAGGCCCCTTTGTTCTCGTCCATCCTTTTGAGTTTTCCCATTCATTTTATATTTTATATATCTCTTCATATTCTTCCTGTCAAAATGAATCACCTCAACCTTCTCTGTATTGAACTGCATCTGCCACGTGTCTGCCCAATCCACCAATGCGTCTATGTCCTTTTGAGGTTCAAGACTATCTGCATCATAGTTGACAACGGTTCCAATCTTTGCAAATGTTGAAATCCTGCCCTGCACACCACAGTCTATGTCATTAATATCTATGAGGAAGAGCGGGCATCAGACAGCTGAGGGACCTGTTCATTGATGGGAGGTTTGCGAGCCTGGGGGAGTTGGAGGAGAAATTTGGGCTCCCCTCGGGGAACATGTTCAGGTGTCTGCAGGTAAAGACATTTGCTAGGCGGCAGGTGGAGGGATTCCCTTTGCTTCCCGCGAGGGGGGTGAGTGATAGGGTGCTCTCGGGGGTCTGGGTCGGGGATGGGAAGATATCTGATATCTACAAGGTAATGCAGGAGGTGGAGGAGGCGGCAGTAGAGGAGATAAAGGCTAAGTGGGAGGGGGAGCTGGGAGAACAGATCGAGGATGCGACATGGGCTGATGCCCTGGAGAGGGTTAACTCTTCCTCCTCATGTGCGCGGTTTAGCCTCATCCAATTCAAGGTGCTGCATAGGGCTCACATGTCCGGGTCTAGGATGAGTAGGTTCTTTGGGGGCGAAGACAGGTGTGTCAGGTGTTCGGGGAGTCCAGCGAACCATGCCCATATGTTCTGGGCATGCCCGGCACTGGAGGAGTTCTGGAAGGGGGTGGCGAGGTTGGTGTCGAGGGTGGTAGGATCCAGGGTCAAGCCAAGCTGGGGACTCGCGATTTTTGGGGTTGCGGTGGAGCCGGGAGTGCAGGAGGCGAGAGAGGCCGGTGTTTTGGCCTTTGCGTCCCTAGTAGCCCGGCGGAGGATCTTGCTACAGTGGAAGGATGCGAGACCCCCAAGCGTGGAGACCTGGATCAATGACATGGCGGGCTTCATTAAGCTGGAGAAGGTCAAATTCGCCCTGAGAGGGTCGGTACAAGGGTTCTTTAGGCGGTGGCAACCTTTCCTCGACTTTCTGGCTCAGCGATAGGGTCATAGCGATAGGGTACTGGGTCAGCAGCAGCAGCAACCCGGGGAGGGGGGGAAAAGAGGGGGGGAGGGGGGCGTTGACTATGTTTATTTAATTTTAATTTTAATTTATTTTTAAGTTCTCTTGTTGTTTACTGGGTTTGGGGGGGGTGGGGGGGTGAGATACATGCATTGATATGGTCTTGGGGGTGTTATAGTTACTATGGTGTTTTATTGTTGCTTTTCATTGTTTGTTGTTATATTTTTCTGTAAAAACTTTCAATAAAAATTATTTATAAAAATATATATATATATATGAGGAAGAGCAAGAGTCCCGACACTGACTCCTGGGGAACTCCACTACAAACCTTCTTCCAATCTGTGAAACAATTATTTATCACTGCTCTGTTACCTGTCACGCAGCCACTTTCCTATCAAAGCGCCTACTTTTCCTTTTGCCACAATTTTGCTCACAAGTCTGTTGTGTGGCACTGTATCAAATGCCATTTGAAAATCCATATACACCGCATCAACATCAGTGCCCTTATCGACCTTCTCTGTTACCACCTCAAAAAACTAGAGCAAGTTAATTAAACGTGATTTTCCCTTAAAGAATCCATGCTGGCTCTCCTTACTTATCTTGAACTTGTCTAAATGACTATTGATTTTCCCCCCGAACCATAGTTTCCAGATGTTTCCTCACTACTGAAGTCAAACTGACTCCCCTGTAGTTGTTAGCTTTATCCTTGCACTTCTTTTTGAATCAAAGGTATAACATTCACAATTCTCCAGTCCTCTGCCACCATCCCTGGACCTGAGGAAGACTGAAAGATCTGAAATTTCCATTCTCACCTCCCTCAGTATCCTTGGGCACATCTCATCCGATCCTGCTACCTTCTCAAAATGTGCGGGAGGACCAGCGAACCATGCCCACATGTTCTGGACATGTCCAGAGCTCTGGGGATTTTGGCAGGGATTTGCAGATGTCATGTCCATGGTGTTAAAAACAAGGGTGGCGCTGAGTCCAGAGGTGGCGATTCTTGGGGTGTCGGAAGACCCGGAATCCAGGAGGAGAAAGAGGCAGACGTTCTGGCCTTTGCTTCCCTTGTAGCCAGGAGACGGATACGATTAGCTTGGAGGGACTCAAAGCCCCCGAAGTCGGAGACCTGGCTATTGGACATGGCTAGCTTTCTCTGTTTGGAGAAAATCAAGTTCGCCTTGAGAGGGTCACTGTTAGGATTCGTCCGGAGGTGGCAGCCGTTCGTCGACTTCTTCGTGGAAAATTAATCGTCAGCAGAAGGGGGAGGGGGGGGGTTTAGTTTAGTTTAGAGTAGGGGGTTAGTGAAGGTGTGAACTGTAAGGAAGGGAGACGGCTTTTGCACTATGTTTATAGTTTCTTGTACATTGTTTATTTTGTTGTTGTTCTACTCTGAAAGACAAGTGTCCTCCATTAATTGACGTTGCTTTTTCATCCAAAAGATAGATATTCATAAGACCATAAAACCACAAGACACAGGAGCAGAATTAGGCTATTCGGCCCATCACATCTGCTCCGCCATTCAATCATGGCTGATATGTTTCTCATCCCCATAGCCGCTGATCCCCTTATTAATCAAGAACCTATCTGTTAATAATAATAGTAATCTTTATTAGTGTCACAAGTAGGCTTACATTAACACTGCAATGAAGCTATTGTGACCCAAGCCGGGAATTGAACCTGGGTCCCTGTCACTGTGAAACCACAGCACTAACCACTGTGCTACCGTGTTGCCCTAGCGATTTGGCTTCCGTAGTCTTCTGCGGCAAAGTGTTCCACAAATTCACCACCCTCTTGCTGAAGATATTCCTCCTCATCTCAGTTTTAAAGGATCGTCCTGTCAGTCTGTGGCTGTGCCCCCGTGTTTTAGTTTTTCCTACTAGTGGAAACATCCTCTCCACGTCCACGCAATCTAGGCCTTGCAGTATCCTGTAAGTTTCAATAAGATCCCTCCTCATCCTTCTAAACTCCATAGAGTACAGACCCAGAGTCCTCAACCGCTCCTCATACGACAAGCTCTTCATTCTAGGATCATTCTAGTGAACCTCCTCACAACCGCTTAGCATCATGAATGATCCTCATGGTCCAATTTGCCCAGTGGTCCCTGGACATATTTAATTGCAGCCTATAGTTTCTTGTCTTTTACATGGCCAAATAACAGCTAACATTCAGTATTTAGTTTCTTCCTTGTTTATTTGGAGTAACTTTTACTTCATCTTATTATTCTATTTCATAATGTATATGAGCTTGGAGGATAGGCTGAAATTCCATCAGTATCCCCTTTATAATTGGTTGGTATTTTCTCAATGTCCTGTTACCGTGGGCTGATTCAGTTTGTGACTTAGCTTGGAAGTAACTTCAGCTAATAGATTCAAACACTTGGAAGCCTTGAAGCATCACCTTCAATCAAAAGCTAATGAAGCAAAGGCCTTTAATACCCCACAACGGAAAACGTGCAGTTTAGGCAAGCTTAAGTCATTAGGAAGTATATGTGTCCCCATAATGTTTTATAAAATTGAGCAAAGTACCTTTAATGACCCTGGCCTTTCATCTTTTGAAGTTAATAAAAGTGAACGCCCTTGCATTGTTCCAGTGAGAGAGTCCATTTGGTGTTGATTATCATAATCTTATTCGACGGGTTGAAGAAACCCTCACTGAGTGAAATCTTATGTGATGAAAATGAACACTAATCTTACAACCAATACCAAATTAACTTTTACGAACTATTGAAGGAGATTTTGTACAAAACCTTAATGGGTTTTTTGACTAGCAGATGAAATTCAAAACCTACAATTAATATAACTGGGTGAAAGGTATGATTGCACCATGAATGAATAAAGAATTTATTGAATGCACCGACAAACGTATCTAATAATACATACCAAGAAAGAATATTGTAATTATGTGAAGTTCCCATGGAGGTGACCTTTGAAAGATTTATGCCTTCTCCAGAGCTGTTTGTAATAGTTGGCTCCAGCCCAGTGAAACAATGAGGGTTCTAGTCAATGAGTGCACTGATCTAAGCAATATACCTCCCACAACTATGGAACAAGTTGTGACCATCACCACCAAAACCTACTTTAAAAGTCAGAGAGAAATGTTAGGTACTTTGATTCAGGCTGATAATACAGGATTCAGATATATTTCAACATCAGGTTTTCAGATTCCATGACTCTAAAAAAAATGTTAAGACTAGTTCTACTTATTTTAGGTAATGAGTTTCACAATGATGATGTAAAACTCCAGTAAGAATTCTAAATGAAAAGTAGTCCAGATAGATGTAGCTATAACAAATGAACAGATTGCCGAAGATAGATCCCAAAGCAATAGTTTACAGTTTGCAATGAACATTTCAATTGTCATTGACTGATTACAATGAACATGTAAAACTGTCATTGTATCAAATTCACTCACTGATAATTTACCAATCGTAGATCTCATCAATAGATTAATTAGAAAATAAAAGAAGGTACATATTCTGATTCTGGCTGTCAGACTCTAGAACAGATAATCTGCTAATTTTGACTTGTCCAAATGTTAAAAGCCATCTGCTCAGCTGTTTGAAAGCATTATGATCCCTATGGAGAATGATTACTTTAAAGAGATATTTCAAATTGCAGGACAGACGGAAGGATCACGCAATAAGATCTCGCACTTTAAGACTTTACTGTAGCAGACAAACTAAAAGCAACATTGACTAAACATCATTTCAGTCGGCAACCTCTACTCTAAACTACAGAAACATTTCCCATTTAACTTTTAAAAATGACTGCAAATCCCTCTCCATGATTATACTTTACTCATTTCTTAGATAACTGCATTTTTCAGGAAACAGCCCAAAGCTATTCTCAGTTACTGAAAGCTTGCTTCTTTTCTTTACTTTTCTAGCTGGATAACTTCTAGTGGGAAAACTGATTATCATGGAAAGGTTTACCTGGAGATTCCACCGTCTAGTCAAGGCGAGATGAATGTTCCAGCTCATTCAGATTATCAGGAACTTGATCTTTTCAATCTGAGCAAATACCCCACCCATGTTTTGTAGTGAACAATAGACACTGACTGCCTCTATCACTCTGCTCTCTCTTTCAAATTCTTGTAGATTGATCTGTCTATTACATTCAGGAATATCTTAAGAAAACCCTTTAACCTCAGACAATGGCTTTCTGTGGCTTGTTCCCCTCTCAAAGCCCATCTCCACAGTAATGTGAATCACATGGGTCTTGTATTCAGGTAGAAATGCTGATTAATTAGTGTATCTGTGACTTCATCTCAAGTTCAAAAATATACAAGAACCAATCCACTGATGGGGAAGATCATGGACTTGGTCCAAAAGGGAATGTTGTCAGAGGTTTATTGGAAAAGTCCAGACCTCACGCCCTACATCACACGAAGACTTGAGATTACAGTGCAGAATGGAGTTCTATTATGGGTAATCCGCATAATTATTCCTCCATGCTTGCATATTAGCATCCTTGACTATGAGGGATATCCTGGTTTGGTGAGGATGAAGGAATTGGCACATAGTTATTGTTAGCCGCCAGGATTAGATGCTCAAATTGAAGAGTATATTGGGTAATGCCAATCTTGTGCAAAACTGTTATGGGTCTTAAACAGAAACCCAATTTTAGTTAAGATCATGAACTAGAACCCAAATATTTGCATTTGGTAAAACTGTGAGGAAATGGTACTGCATCATAGTAGCGATAACACTGACCAGCAGACAGCTTTTATATTAAAACAAACTTCATTTTGAACATAGAATTAAGCACATTTGCAACAAAGAAACAGCTTTATAGTTAACAGATATAACATCTTACCTTGCTTCCTGAAAACCAGCCTCTACATTCCAATTAAGCACTCATATATTTTAAATACACTTAAGTATGAAATTGACAAACAGGTTTTACTTGCTTATTGTGGTGCAGAATCCTTGGAGAGAGAAACCTTTTTTTAGGACCAAACTGAAAACATCTGCTCAACTTAGAACCCTGGAAGCAACTTGTTTTTTCTAGACAGACCTGGCACCTCCCATTAGCTATACCAGCTGCATTTAAAGTACACACATGCTTTTATCTCTTGTTTCAAAATGTGCCTTGATTTGTTTGGCCAGAATTGAACTGTTACAACGTTAAATTAGCTCTCTATCGGCAAACAGGTGAAATGGCTCTTAATATCCATGAGCAAAACACCACACCTGCAAAAATCACTGATTACAACACTCTCAATCATGGCTCTAGCAGACATACTGGCTGTAAGCATTTTAACCCAGGTTATAATAATATTAATGCAAAAATACAAATGACTAAATATGACCATTTCTTACATTCATCACACTGAGGAACACTCCGCCATTACAACCATTGCATCTGTGGAAAGTGCTGAATGAAACATCCAGCTGCAGCACGAAAGTGGATCACTTGACCGGATTTTACATCATTTTTATTTACACTGAAAATTTGCAGTCGAGCAGAGGCAGGAGACATAGGGAGACATTATTTTAATGGTTAATGTTTTATATTATTCATGTTTAGCATTTATAAAATGTTTAAAATGCTAATGAAGTGAAAGGAGGAGTTTTTTTTTAAACTTTGGTTTGCCATGAAGTTGTTAATTTCATTAAAAGGGTTCCTTACAGCATAAGGTGAGTTTGAAGTCACAAAAGGTGAAAAACATTTTTTTTTAACTTTTGTCTTGAGTATGTTGATTCCATTAAAGGAACTATAGTGGATAGAATGCAGTGATCACTCGCTGACGAGTATGATACTCAGCATTACTGCCCATGGGTTTTAAAAGTTGGGATCAGTCCTTGGACGTTAGGTTGCGAGTATTCCTTCCTCAGGCTCCTTTTCCAGGCTTCCTCTTGCCCGTCAGGTGTTCTTGAAGAATTGTGACCCTTCAATCAGGAGGTTCCTTCAAGTAGGTCTCTCCTGAGCAAAAGTCACATACCTTTAAGTGGAAACATCCTCTCTACGTTCACTCTATCCAGGCCTCGCAGTATCTTATAAGTTTTAATAAGATCCCCCCTCATCCTTCTAAACTCCAACCAGTACAGACCCAGAGTCCTCAACCGTTCCTCATGTGACAAGCTCTTAATTTCAGGGATCATTCTTGTGAACCTCCTCTGGACCCTTTCCAAGGCCAATCCTTCCTTATATGGGGCCTAAAATTGCTCACAATACTCCAAATGGGGTCTGACCAGAGCCTTATACAGCCTCAGAAGTACATCCCTGCTCTTGCATTCTAGCCCTTTCGACACGAATGCTAACATTGCATTTGCCTTCCTGACTGCTGACTGAACCTGCATGTTAACCTTAAGAGAATCTTGAACAAGGACTCCTAAGTCCCTTTGTGCTTCTGATTTCCTAAGCATTTCCAGATTTAGAAAATCGTCTAGGCCTCCATTCCTCCTTCCAAAGTGCATAACCTCACACTTTTCCCATATCAGTATTCCATCTGCCACTTCTTTGCCCAATCTCCGAGCCTGCCCAAGTCTTTTTGTAGGCCCCAATGCTTCTTCAGTACTACCTGTCCCTCTATAGATCTTTGTATCATCTGCAAGCTTAACAACAGTGCCTTCAGTTCCTTCTTCTGCATCGTTAATATATATTGTGAAAAGTTGTGGTCCCAGGACTGACCCCTGACGCACACCACTAGTCACCGGCTGCCATCCTGAAAAAGATCCCTTTATCTCCACTCTCTGTCTTCTCTCAGTCAGCCAATCCTCTATCCATGCCAGGATCTTACCCATAACGCCATGGGCTCTTAACTTGTTTAACAGTCTCCTATGCAGCACCTTGTCAAAGGCTTCTGGAAATCTAAATAAATTACGTCCACTGGTTCTTCTTTGTTTAACTTCCTTGTTACCTCCTCAAAGAACTCTAACATATTTGTCTGACATGACCTCTGTTGCTCGTTTTTCCATCCCAACAGCGTCGCCAATACTGTTGCTAATAATGATGTTGGTGAACCACAACCCTTCCCTTATATCGATCAAATGACCACACAACCAGTTAGTTAGTTCAAAAGATGGTTTATTTACATACACAAGAGTTACCTCGACATGCAAACACAATATCTACTACGAGTTAAACTACACCTATCAGCTACAATACCCTATACTTAACTTCAGCATGACCAGCACTCTGCAAATGGATAAGGCCTTTATCTGGCTATCACTTGGCTGGTTCGAAGAAAGTGGCTCTGTCTCTGCTGGGCTCATCCGTCAGGTAGCGATCGTTGGTCTTGAACTTGGCTGGCTGTTCCTGCTGCAATTGGGCTGGCACAGGCCGGATCCAAAAGAGACAGAACACCAGGCTGTGCCCTCTTTTAACTCTCTGGAATTTTGCACTCTTTGGGGCGGTCCTTAACCTTGGACACAATAGTTCGACAGGGCTCTGATCACTCTCTTCGATGTTGGGCAATAAAGGGGCGGGTGCCTTGGTAGCTGGGCAGGTTCTTAGCGGTCATTGACCTTGGCAGTTGGGCTTTCTGAGTAAAGGGAGTGGCGCCAATCAGTCTGTGGCTGTACCGGTTTCTTGATTGGAGCTCTATTGTCCTGGGAAAATGGGCCATTTAAATGATGGGGGGGTTTCGATCAGGTCTGGTTACCTGCATTTCAAATACACATAGGCTCTGTATCTGTCTGAATCCTATGTTGACCATAATTCCTATGGTCCTTTGCAGGTGGCCATCTTAGACTACCTCCCGTCCTCTTGGTCCTGAACGCGAAGCGTGGTGAATCCCATTATCGATCCCTGTTCATCCTTGGTGGGCCAGTCACCCTTGGTCAAGGCAAGGTTCTACTCTACTCTATGTTATGGATTAGGACATTTACCGAATATTTCATTTATACATCCATAAATTAATTCATCTCTAATGGTCACTATAAAACGTTTAATTTATCCGCACAGTTGATCTCTAGCTAACAGTATCTAAGCTACTCTCATGCTACTGGTGAATATCAAAAGAACTTATCTACAGTACAAAATATAAAACAGCAGCATCACATTTCTACTTAATCCTAATAAAGTTAAAGAGGTACATGGTTTATTCTTAGCAGCGATTAGTACATGAATATAATTTTGTTGAATTCCAAAGAAGGGGGCTTGCACTGTATATATCGGGAAGCAGGAGGCTTTTGCTCACCATTTACGGAGTCGAAGTGTTTGAATGACACTGCAGATTATTGCAATTACCAGAAGGGCCTCTACTATGTATGAAAGGGAGTTCCATTTGGCAATGTTTTTGCACCAAGTGGGGGTTTTGATGTCTGTCTTTATGAGTGGTGTAGTGTCTGGGCTGGGGGTTGCCTGTTGTGTGGTAGTGTTCGGGGCTGGTGTGGAGTTTGTAATGAACATGTATTGCGCGCGCAGTTGCAGAAGTCCAGCGATGATCCAAACACATGTCATCAGTCCTTGCTTCATCCCGTGTTTTCTGTTTTCTGTGTAATCCTGGGAGTGCAAGCATAGTATCTATTATTATCTTTGGTTAATATCGCGTTTTATTAGTCTTTCTATCCTTACTCCAATTACCCGTTATGATTGTCACCATGTGTGACTCCCTCATTTTTTTTTGGAATACCATTTTGAGAGACAAGAAATGCAAATTTTTAAAGGACAGAGACTCTCGCAGCGTGTGGTCAATGCAGGGAGTGGGCGGACAATTTCTCCGACCAGTCTTTTCTTTACTTGCAACCAGTGGTGGTTGAGGCTTATCGTAACCAGCCGAATTTCAGGGCGGCCAGTTTTCTAGAGTTTCATCCCAGGGTTCAGAAGTAGTTCGCGTGTAGCAGCGTGTATAGCAACCAATTGTGTCATATGTGTAAATAGCAGGTGGGGAGCGACCAGGGGGTTGCGGAAGGTAAAGGAAAGAAGGGGCAAGCGTTCAGAATGCGGCAAAATGCATTTTCTAAACCACAATCAAAGGGAGAGCAGAGAAGGTGAAACTAAGGCCTGCCAAAGACAGTGCAGAGTGTAGAGAACCTTTCCAGAGCGTATGAAGTGATGGGAATATGAGGTGCGTGTGGGCCGCTGCAGGATAAGAATTGGTGGAATCCCCGGGTAGGGCGGGGTTTAGTGCTGTTACTCCACTACCCGAGCGTAACTGACTGGATGCATTTGGGGTCCTCAGATAGGGCGGGGATCAGTGCCGTTACTCCCTACCTGGGTGGACGGTAAGAGTTTGTAATCGTGTGGAAACTTGTCATAAAGACTGGGGGAACAGTGATCTGTTTCCTGACAAACTTGTGCCTTTAACTGTCATAGGGCATCGTACCCTCGAATCAGAAGAGTAATTTTGTGTCGGGCGACATGAATTAAAACCATGTAGTCGAAAAAAGAAGGAAAAAGGCGGCCAGGCTCCATCAGAACTTGGACACATTAATACTTAGGCGGTGTCTCTGTCTCATCATCTGGACACCTCAGGGTTCTTTAGCAAACAGTGTTGTAAAATCGTTACTGAAACAAGAGTCAGTATCTGAATCATCACCATCTCCCTGTTGCCAGACTCATGTCTGCTATTTCTGTGCCATGGCCACGTGGGCCGTCGGATAATCCGAATCGTCGTGCCTTACTAGTCTGCAAGAGTTGTCGCGATATCAAAGAGGGGCTTGTCTGTCGTGAGGTGTAGGGGCAGTGGGAGTGGAGGGCAAGTTACTGTGATAGGGCGGTGGCTGTGGCGGTGGCTGGGGGAGGGCATATAGGGGGTCAAAGATATCTAAGTCGTGGTTCCGGGGGCTAGGGTGACTCGAGGCAGAGAGATGGCGCCAGTGTTCCGGGATAGTAATCAAATCCAGGAGGCTCTCGCTGTCGTCGGAGTCAAGTTCAAGGTTAAAGTCTGCAGTGAGGGGCAGAGCCAAGTTCGGGTCTGTGGGCCTGGACAAGGGATAAATGCCGGCATGGCTAGGGGAGGGTTGGCGTAAGGGTCAGGCTAGGTTGTCAATGGGCGGGGCAGAACCGTCTCCTATTACCAGAGAGATGTGGTGGGAGT
Source organism: Scyliorhinus canicula (assembly GCF_902713615.1). Taxonomy (NCBI): domain Eukaryota; kingdom Metazoa; phylum Chordata; class Chondrichthyes; order Carcharhiniformes; family Scyliorhinidae; genus Scyliorhinus; species Scyliorhinus canicula. The sequence continues at coordinate 21,062,735 of NC_052161.1, forward strand.
GGTTACATTGGGATCCGTAGACTTTGAGTTGGTTGATGCGGAACCAACCAGTTTTATCGTTGGGGTAAGTTATCTTGTACACAGAGGGGCTCACTTTGTCAAAACTGAAAATCCCTTATTGTCACGAGTAGGCTTCAATGAAGTTACTGTGAAAAGCCCCTGGTTGCCACATTCCGGCGCCTGTTCAGGGAGGCTGGTACGAGAATTGAACCATGCTGCTGGCCTGCCTTGGTCTGCTTTAAAAGCCAGTGATTTATCCCAGTGTGCTAAACCAGCCCCAGTTATGGGGTAGGGTCCAGAAATGGAGTAGGGTCCTGCAAATTAGGGGGAAAGAAAAAAACTGGGGTTGTAAAGTGAAACCATTACTTGCTGACCAACTGTGTACTCTACAGGGTGGATGGTTTTGTCTAAGCCAGCTTTACTCTGCTTCCTTCTAGCGCCTAACCGGACAGCTGCAGCGAGTTGTGCCTCTTTTATGTTATCTGTAACCCGTTGGACTGCTTTTTTGTGGGTGAGGGCGGTTACTGTGGGGCTTGCCAAATCGAAGCCTAATAAATATTCAACACCCTTATGGGCCGTCCGGTCATGAGAGTGTGGGGGATGAAACCTGTGGAACTGGAAGTGGTGTTCTGAATAAACATGAGAGCAAATGGGAGGACTGTGTCCCACATGATATTATTCAGTTGCACCATCTTCCTAATGGTTGCTTTTAAAGTTTGATTCATTTTCTCGACAATGCCACTGGATTGGGGGTTATATGCTATATGAAATTTCTGCCTGATCCCAAAAATTGTTAAAACATTTTGCATGACTCTGCTGGTGAAGTGGGAACCTTGGTCTGACTCAATGCTTTGAATATATGTTGGGTCAAAATCTTAGCAGTGGCCTTTGCTGTGTTTGTCCGTGAGGGAAATGCTTCTACCCATTTAGTAAAGGTGTCGATTACAACCAGCACGCACTTGAAACCATTTCTGCAAGGGGGAAGGGGGCCAATGTAGTCGAGTTGCAAGTTTGTCCAAGGGCCATTAACAGCTCGGATGTGACGTAATTGTCCTTTCTTTGAGTAACGTTCAGAATTGTTCTGAGCACAGATAAGGCAATTCTCGACATAATGGGTTACATCGCTTTTTAAATCGGGCCACCAACACAAAGGTCTGAAATGGGCAATGGTATTGTCTATCCCCTGATGTCCGTGTCCATCATGAAATTGGTAAATGAGCTGGTTTCTGTGATGACCATGGCGAAGGCGGAAGAAAAAGAGTTCCCCCACGGCACAGGCCTGCCCGCCGATCGGTGGGCCCCGATCGCGGGCCAGGCCACCGTGGGGGCACCCCACGGGTTCAGATCGCTCCGCGCCCCCCCCCCCCCCCCCCCCAGGACCCCGGCGCCTGCCTGCACCGCCAATCCCGCCGGTAAGAGAGGTGGTTTAATCCACGCCGGCAGGAGAGGCTAGTCAGCGGCGGGACTTCGGCGAACCACTCCGGTGCAGGCCTAGCCCCTCAATGTGAGGGCATGGCCCCTAAAGGTGCGGAAACCTCCGTACCTTTAGGGCGGCACGACGCTGGAGTGGTTCACGCCACTCCAACACGCCGGGACCCCCCGCCCCGCCGGGTAGGGGAGAATCCCGGCCCTTATGTTTTACTGCCTGCCCGTGGGTGTAGTGACTTTGGGATAAAAGGTCCTGTGTGGTGTTGGGCTGCTATGATCTGGCACTCATGTGGGGTCCCTGCATATTGGGGATTATCGGCCGGAAATGTGTGGGTCTTGGTGCGTTTTACCGTAATGCCCCTGCCTTGTAACAGTAGTGTCCAGCAAGCTGCTCTGATTTGGCTGACTAAACCGTCGTTTAATTTACCACTTAGTAATAGTTGAGTGGGGGTGTGCTTGGTCAAGATCGTGACTGGGATGAGGCCTGTGATGTACGCAAAGTACTGTACTGCCCAAAAGACTGCAAGCAAGTGCCGTTCGCAGGCTGAGAATCCTTGCTCTATGGGGTCTAATACTCTTGAGGCATAGGCTGCGGGTCCTAAGTGATCGTGTTGTTCTTGCAGGAGTACTGCTGATAGGGTTCAGTCGGTGGTTGCTACTTCGATGGCATAGGGCAAGTCTGGGTCTGGAACTTGTAAAGTGGGGGCTGTGCCTGGGGCACATTTTAAATCATCAATGGCGTCTGTGTGCTGTGGAAGCCATTCCCATGGGGATTTCTTTTTCAGGAGTTCTGAGAGTGGGGGGGTGCTTTAGTGGCAAAACCATCTATATGATTTCTGCAATTTCCAACCAAACCTAGGAATGACAGGAGTGCAGTGACATTTTGGGGCAGGGGCAATTTAACGATGGACTCGATCTGTTTTTGCTCAATTTCTCTCTTTCCGTGGGTGATGATGGTGCCTAAATAAATAACCTTTTCCTTTAAAATCTGGGCTTTTTTCGGGTTGACCTTACATCCTATGGATTGCAGTAGGCCTAGTAATTCAAATAAGAGCTCTACGTGTTACTCTTTTGTGTCCATTTGCAAGAGCAAATCATCTACATATTGTATGAGGCATTCGGGTCGGGAAAATTTAGAAAGTCCATTGGCCAATTGTCGGTGGAAAATGGAGGGGGAGTTATGGAATCCTTGTGGGAGGCACGTCCACGTGTACTGCTGCCCTTGAAATGTAAACGCGAACTTATACTGGCAGGCCTTGTCTAATGGGATAGACCAAAAGCCATTGCTGATGTCCAGCACTGTAAAGTACTTTGCCTGTACTCCCTGTTTGAGCATGGTCTCGGGACTCGTGGCAACAGTGGGGGCTGCTAAAGGGGCTACCTTATTAAGTTCTTAGTAGTCAATCATTAGTCACCATGAACCATCAAGCTTTTTTATGGGCCAAATTGGGGCATTATTTGTGGACATTACGGGTCAAATAACTCCTTAGTCTAACAAACTGTTAATAACCTACAAAATCTCACCCTCGGCTTGCTGTGGGAAACCGTAATGCTTTTGTAGCTTTGGATCGGGACCTGAAATCTTTATTGTACCTGGGATCTTCCCACAGTCGTGTTTGTGTTGTGCGAATGAAGCTTTGTGTTTTATGAGGACCTCTCTAATCATCTAGTCTGCACTCATTTTTTGCGGATTAAACCAATAGTCCCCTACTGAGCAAATCCTGTTTTCATAATCCCCTACTGTGAGCGTAGCGGGAGCCCTAGCTGTTTTGGCCATTCGCCATACACATTTGTTTACTGGGTCAAATGAAAGGTTATGGGAGCTCATAAAATCAATGCCTAAAATGCGCTCTGCTGTTTGGGGTAAGTCAACTAAAACGATGGGGTGCCTGGTGCTAATGTTCCCTATCTGAATGGGTACGGGAGCTGTGATATATCCTTGCTGTATGTGGCCGGTGAATCCAATCAGGGTGATGGTGTCTGTGGTGGGCCATTTGTCACGTTGAAAGATGGTGGAGGAGTTTAAAGTGGTGCGGGATCCTCCTGTGTCCCAAAGGAAATGGACTGTATGTCCCCAGACTGTGCCTGTAACTATTGGTCTGTCTGATTTGGCCCAGCGTGTGGCACAGACCCAAGTTGGGGAGTCCGAACACCGTCAGTCTGTGGAATTAAACCCTAAATCAGCTGAACGGGCGCTAACATTATGCATGGGCCGAACATTGTTCCTAGGTGGGGGGGTTCGGTTGTTGGTATCGTTGCTGGTTCGGGGATTTTTGTCTGCAATCGGGGTTGCAATGTTCTATGTGGCCACAATTGTAACAATCTCGTGGTGCCTGTGCTCTGGAGTGCTGTCCCTCGTGTCTACCCTCGTTTAATCCGTGCTGGGTCCTGGCTAGTTCTAACTGGGTGCATGTTTGCTTCTATCTCGTCCTGATCTGTCTGTTGGTGTAAGATTTGTTCCCATGCTCTGGAAAGTCGTTTCAATACCCAAACCTCATTCTGTGTGTGGCTGCGGGGTCGTAGTTTACACAAGCCTTTTTACCTTCATCTGTGGCATGCGAGACGAAGGTGCGGGACCATTTAGTGGTGTCCTCCTCATTTAAGTGTGTGCAGTTCAATTGTCCACAGACTGCCATGAAATTAATCTATAGGTGACCAGCTTTACTTCCTCTCTCTCATCTAGGCCGTACATAACTTTTTGTCGGCGCATCGTCTCAAAGAAGCTGTGCGGGTCTGCGGTGGGCTGGAATGGACTAATTTTCGTGCAATCTTCTCTTAATTGGGTTAGGGATGGTGGGGTGGTGTAAACGATATCAGGCTCATCCTGATCCGATGATTTGCGTTGTCTGGTAACCGGATTCATGGGGGTCGAATTGTGAGTGGGGGTGTGTGCTGCCTGTGCAGTTGGTGCTGTGGGTGCTTTTCTTTTTGGGGTGTGGGGGTCTCGATTTTGATTTCCCGTGTCCTCTACGTATCTTTGGGCGCTTTAGTTTAACTCTTGCCAATCGGGAGCATCTTCCTCATCTAAATCCCGCTTGAAAGTGTACCTGAAGATATTCTGTACTGAGAGTAGCGACTGTAACTTTTCTATCTTCCGTCGGTATTTAGCATGGTCAACGTACTCTGCCTCTGTTCCTTAATGGGGTTGTGGAGCGCTCTCAAAGCTGCTTTTAAATCTGCATATTTGCTAGTTAGCTGGGCGACCTGTTGTTCTGGTTCCTCTCTTACCAGGACTGCGCGCTGTGTATCTTGGTAGGCTTTATCGTACTGGGGTCTGGAAGCTACTAATGTGAACTAGACAAGATTTATGTGTACGTTTTACATCGGCCATTTCCTTATCCTTAGCTGATAACTGTTCCCGGAGTTGCTCAATTATACTTAACTTCAGGGCGACCAGCACTGTGCAAATGGATAAGGCCTTTATCTGGCTATCACTTGGCTGGTTCGAAGAAAGTGGCTCTGTCTCTGCTGGGCTCATTCGTCAGGTAGCGATCGTTGGTCTTGAACTTGGCTGGCTGTTCCTGCTACAGTTGGGCTGGCACAGTCCGGATGCAAAAGAGACAGAACACATGGCTGTGTCCTCTTTTACCCCTCTGGGATTTCATGCTCTTTGGCGTGGTCCTTAACCTTGGACCCAATAGTTCGACAGGGCTCTGATCACTGCCTTCGATTTTGGCCAATAAAGGGGCGGGTGCCTTGGTAGCTGGGTGGGTTCTTAGCAATCATTAACCTTGGCAATTGGCCTTTCTGAGTTAAGGGAGTGGCGCCGATCAGTCTGTGGCTGTACCGGTTTCTTGATTGGAGTTCCATTGTCCTGGGAAAATGGGCCATTGAAATGTAAATGAGCGGGGGGGGGGGGGGGGGGGGGGGGTTCGATCAGGTCTGGTTACCTTCGTTTCAAATATACATAGGCTCTGTATCTGTCTGAGTCCTGGTGTGGCCTTAATTCCCATGACCCTTTGCAGGTGGCCATCACAGATGGCTGTACCTCCCCTTGACAAAGCCGTGCTGACTCAGTCCTATTTCATCATGCACTTCCAAGCACTCCGCAATCTCATCTTTAATAATGGACTATAAAATCTTACCAATGACCGGTCAGAATAACAGGCCAGAATTTCCCGTCTTCTGCCTGCCTCCCTCCCTTCTTAAACAAAGGTGTTACATTAGACACTTTCCAGTCCTCCAGTGATTCCTGAAAGATCACCCCAATGCCTCCATAATCTCCTCCGCTATCTCTTTTAGAACCCTGGGGTGTAGTCCATCTGGTGCAGGTTATTTCTCCACCTTCAGACCTTTCAGTTTCCCCAAAGACTTCAACAAGTGTATGGGATTTTGTTCAGTTGTTTCCAGGTGAGGTCAACCATCTGTTTGACTGTGTAAAAGGTTTTGCAAATGTTGGAGCTTTTGGCTTCTTTTCAAAGCACTAATGGATTCTGTAGCGCAGAGGTTGTTTATTCAACTGTCCTGGGGAATGAGAATTTCATAGATTTGCCATATTTATGATCTAGAATCATATGAATCATAGAATTTACAATGCAGAAGGAGGCCATTCGGCCCATCGAGTCTGCACCGGCCATTGGAAAGAGCACCCCACTCAAGCACACACCTCCTCCACCCCATCCTCTGAACCCAGTAACCCCAATCTTCTGCAGACGATAGTTTTTAAGTGCCTAGTCAAGTGATGTTTTTTATTTTGACACATTTATGAGCTTTCGACTTCCTTACAAACACTATCATAGGACTTGTGAGTGCTGTTTATAAAAGGATACTGGGTGAGTGGGTGAGGGTGTGAGGAGGGTAGGGGTGAAGGGGAGTAGGTCAGGTGAGGTGTTCGGAAGTTGAGAGGGTCGGGTGGTGAAGAGGTGAATGAGGTTGGGGGTTAAGCGGGTAAGGGTTGGGAAGGCATTATACTGACCTGAAGAGCTGGCCCGATATTTCTGTGAAAGGAATTGGACCTTTTATCCATGCTGTTTTGGCATTAGTTGGCCTCCATCTCGGCCTCCCGAAACTAATGTGGCTCCCAGAAGATGAAAATCCCGCCTATCAACACTGCCGGGGTGGAGGCGAGACCACAACATTGGGATTAAACCAGACAGCCAGCCCCAAAGGTACACCTGCTGGACCACATTAATTGAAATGAAACTGCTTTGGAGGCAGACTAAAGCAGTCTATACTGGCATAAACCTAGGAATAGAAATCGCAACTCAGTTGCAGAATTCAAAAGAACTTGTCCTTAAAGAAGCAACCAGAAACAGACCAGTATGCGGTTGTTGAACTCTTTGAATAACTGTGGTAGCTGCTTTACTGCCCGTTTGTGCCACGATTTATCAAGGGAGGTTATCGCAATTTTTCCAAATCTCACGGCCACATTGGAGCTTTAGGCACCAGATTCGCACCTCCGAAAAAGAGGCCATGGAATCAAATTTCAAGGCCGTGCTATTTGCAACTGCATACATATGTCGCCACTTTAAACTTTGAGACCGCAATGTTTTGTATTGGTTGTCTTTGTCACAGAGATTTGTACTGCTATAGTCGAGCCAATAAATCATACAGATAGCTTGACTTTCCTTCATTCAAGTAAACCTTGAAGGAACCTACTTCTTTTTAAATGTATCCTCTCTACACAGGTCAGCGCAGGATGTTAGAGTTAATTGAAAGGAGCACATATGGGTTGGAGAGATGATGTTGACTGTCTTACACATTTTACTGGTTTTACTGACAAATATATATTCAAGTATGATTAATTTCTCCTCAGATCCTATCATTTCCATTTTCTTGCGTAGATCAGTGATTAAGCTGGGCGGCATATTCAATACTAAAACTAATTGACTTTGGTTAACAATATTAGAACCCATAAATGTCAACTTATCCCTTTTTTTAATAAAAATGACTGAACATAACATCGCTTCTGTAAATTAGCATCATTAATATAGACCAAGGCTGTTCCTTTGCCGCTTCACATTAAATACTTCCAGAATATAAATCTCCAATCATTTACTGTGCCTTTCTTTGTCCAAAAGAAGAAATTGTTTCATTTACCATTCCTAATGGCTGAGCAAAGTCGTTTACTAGAAAAAGCTTCTTTTGAGGTTTCTGAAACAAAAAGGTGGGAGTGGGAACTGGGCCTTTGCTTTGCAGTGGAGCCAATGATGCATTAATGCTTTGAGCATCGTTTCTGTTATAAATTGCACGAAGGAGTCATTTAATCACAGGTAGTAATCATCCCCTTCAAACTAAGTAACTATGAAAAGGAAAGAATTTGGAATTTAAGATTTTTTTCAAATATGATAACAGAACAATGGATACAAATGACAATGAATCCAGTCTGGAATTCCTCAAGTCCCACGTTTAGCCATTATTAAAAGGTATTCAAATGTGACACGGTTAACATTTTGAGAAACATATGAAATGGTTCACTGAATCACAGAAGCTGGAGCAAACCTGCGTGCTATGTTGTTTCCTTTATATCATCAATTGCCATTAAAAGGTGAAGGATGTTGAGCAGAATTCATAGCAGGAGTTCACTGAAAATGAATAGGCCACAGTGGAGAGGGGGAAGGACACAGAATGAAAGACTCACCCACGTCCATCTATTCTATCGGATAGTGTCAGATTCGGCAGACAGAGCATCAAGATCATTTCCACTCAGTGTCAGAGGACTGGTAATCCAACTCCATAATTACCACAGCTGAGGAGTAGCATGAGACTGGGTACCACCGGTATCCATTGCAGTTGCTGCATTTGTTCACTTGCGAGGCATAAACCCTGATTCAAACTCCACATCTGAAACAACTTGAATTGGATTATTTTGGATTGATTCACAATACCCTAATACCTCTTTTTAATGATCAGGTAAGTTCGTCTTGACCTGTTGAAGCAAGCATTTAGTTTGTTCGATCTTTGTTGGGAGGGTGGCTGATCTGGGATTGGATTTATATTCCAATGTAGATGAGGAAAGAGCTAAATATTCATTTACTCCGGCCCAGCAATATTGGAGAGGCTCATCACTGCATTCCCAGACTGTACATCCGTGAGAAATGCACTTTAGATTTGCCTTCCATTGTTGTCTAAACAAATGGTGCATTTAGATTGCAGCTCCAGACCAGGAGCTGGGTTCCTGCTTTCTAACCAGCACTGCTCTGCAGATGCTGCTTGACTCTTGCCTGGTAGAACTTCTACGTTCCCTACACAATTCAATTTCCTAATCATTTGAATTGAAAATATATAATCACGTTTGGTAAGGCATTGATAGCACAAGGGGGGGGGGGGGGCGCGCAATGGTCAGCACCACTGCCTCACAGCGCCAGGGACCCGGGTTCAATTCTGGCCATGGGTTACTTTTATGAGGTCACGGAGCGTCCATGCCAAGTTGTATCAATGAATCATGGGCGGGATTCTCCGCTATCGGGATTCTCCATTAAGTCAGCAGCCTGGGGATTTCCCGATGGCGTGGGGGTGTCCAGAATGGGAAACCCCATTGGCCGGCTGCCGAGATGGAGAATCCCGGGCACGGTAGCACAGTGGTTAGTACTGTTGCTTCACAGCGCCAAGGTCTGGGGTTCGATTCCCGGCTTGGATCACTGTCTGTGTGGAGTCTTCACGTTCTCTGCGTTGGTTTCCTCCGGGTGCTCCGGTTTCCTCCCACAAGTCCCGAAAGGCGTGCTGCAAAGTGAATTGGACATTCTGCATTCTGAGTTCCCCCTCTCTATACCTGAACAGGCACAGGAACTTGGCGACTAGGGGCTTTTCAGTAACATCTCTGCAGTGTTAATGTAAGCCTACTTGTGACGATAAAGATTATTATTATTAAGTCCCGTGCGGGTTATGACAGTCACTGTCTGTGTGGAATTTGCACGTTTTCCCCGTGCCTGCTTGGGTTTCCTCAGGGTGATCCGGTGTCCTCCCACAGTCCTAAAATTTGCTGGTTAGTGGATTGGCCAGGGATGTGCAGGTTAGGTTATGGGATTACGGGGATAGGGCGGACTGGACGGCTGTGTGGAAATGGATAGGGTGCTCATTCAAAGCGTCATTGCTGGAAGCGAAGTACGGGCTGGAGCAGGGAGAAATGTTTAGATACATGCAGGTTTGAGATTTTGCCAGAAAGGAGATACAGAGCTTCCCGGAAGAACCGGCCTCCACATTGCTGGAGGAGGTGCTGATGACAGGGGGACTGGAGAAGGGGGTAGTGTCAGCAGTGTACAGAGCTATTTTGGAAGAGGATAAGGCACCACTGGAAGGGATCAAAGCAAAGTGGGAGGAAGAGTTGGGAGAGGATATGGAGGAAGGGTTCTGGTGTGAAGTGCTCCGGAGAGTAAATGCCTCCACCTCGTGTGCGAGGTTGGGGCTGATACACCTGAAGGTGGTATACAGAGCACACCTCACGAGGGCGAGGATGAGCCGATTCTTTGCAGGAGTAGAAGATGTGTGTGAACGTTGCCGGCGGGAGGGGGGGGGGGGGGGGGGGGAGGGGGGGGGGGGGGGCGCTAATCACGGTCATATGTCTTGGTCCTGTCCAAAGCTAGAGGATTACTGGAAGGAGGTTTTTGGGGTAATTTCCAAGGTGGTGCATGTGAAACTGGACCCAGGTCGCTGGAAGGCCATGCTCGGGGTGTCGGACCAGCCAGGGTTGGAAAAGGGGGCGGAGGCAGATATCGTAGCTTTTGCCTCATTGATCGCCCGAAGGCGGATCCTGTTGGGATGGAGAGCAGCCTCTCCACCCTGTGCCCTGGCGTGGCAGGGGGACCTGTCGGAATTCTTGACTCTTGGGAAGGTTAAGTTTGAACTGAGGGGAAACAGAGGAGTTCTGCAAGTCATGGGCATTATTCATTATGCACTTTCAAGAACTGGATAACATTGAACATTAGTTGGGAGGATATGGGTGGGAGGGTTGGGGGGGGAGGGGGACAGTGTGTATTAAGGGTGACTATGGGTAATCCCTGATTCCTTTTTGTCATTTGTTTATGTAAACATGCGGGCTGATGTTTGGGGTTTGGTGGGAGGATGGGATCGTTGTTAGTGTTATGGGGATTGACATATTTGTTGCTGATTATTGTTTATTGTTGGTGGGTGTAAATTGGGGCAAAATGTGAAAAGGGCGGAGAATAAAAATGTTTTTTTTTATTCAAAGCGTCAATGCAGACTGGACGGCACTGTAGGGATTCTGTGAAGCTCTGTGGGTGGAATCTCAATGGAAGAGCCTTGCATGCAATGGGCAGTGGCAGATCTGGAACCTTCCTCTAATTAAAGCAGGCTTTGCCATGTATCTTCAACTTAACCATGTCATTAGCATCCCAATTTGGGGTTTCCTGGTGGAACAGACATGTCATTGGGGTCACCCACTAAATCGATCAAAAAATGTCTTGTTAAAGGGACCCCAGCATGGGGTCAGAATGGCTGACAAAAAGTTAATCTCAACAGCTGCTGTCAAATTCTTCATTCCTGGAGCGATCCCGGTAAATCTCCTCTGCGCCCTCTCAAGATCTCTCACATCCTTCCCAAGTGTGAAGTCAGGAACTTGCCAAGCCTCCACCAACAGCATCTTCTAAATCCACAACCTCTACTATTTAGAAAGACAAGGGCAGCAGACACATGGGAACACCGCCAGCTGGAAGTTTTCCTCCAAGCCACAGATCATCCTGACTTGGAAATATTGCCCTTTCCTTCACTGCTGCTGGGTCAAAAACCTGGAACTCCCTCCCTCAGCAACATTTGGGTTTACCTACACCATGTGGAATGCTGCGTATTTAAGATGATGCCTCAACACCACCTTCCCAAGGACAGTTAGGAATGGACAATAAATGCTGACCTCACCTTGGATCTGGTCCCAGAACACGTTTTGAGGGAGGTATCCCATGAAAATATAAAAAGAAAAGTTGTGGACTAACCAAAGGTTCAGCATAACCTCCCTGCTTTTTTACTTAATACCCCTACACTTGAGGCACAAGATTCTGAGGGCAGGATTCTCCATCCCCCAACTCCATTCCTGCAGCTGGCCAATCGGAATTCCCATTGTAGCCATCCGGGAAACCCGCAGGCACAGGTGCGCTGCCAGTGAAGCGGAGGATCCTGTTGAAGGAGAATCCCGCAGCGTATTTTTGCGAACTACCCTCTCAATATGGACTGCCACCGTCAAAATCTATGCTCATGAACCCACACTCTTTGTACATTCTTTAGAACTACAAGACCATAGACCATAAGACATAGGAATAGAAGTAGGCCATTCAACCCATCAAGTTTGCTCCGCCATTCAATGGGATCATATCTGTTGTGATAATAAGAACCTAAGAACTAGGAGCAGGAGTAGGCCATCTGGCCCCTCGAGCCTGCTCCGCCATTCAATGAGATCATGGCTGATCTTTTTTGGACTCAGCTCCACTTTCCGGCTCGAACACCATAACCCTTAATCCCTTTATTCTTCAAAAAACTATCTATCTTCATCTTAAAAACATTTAATGAAGGAGCCTCAACTGCTTCACTGGGCAAGGAATTCCATAGATTCACAACCCTTTGGGTGAAGAAGTTCCTCCTAAACTCAGTCCTAAATCTACTTCCCCTTATTTTGAGGCTATGCCCCCTAGTTCTGCTTTCACCCGCCAGTGGAAATAACCTGCCCGCATCTATCCTATCTATTCCCTTCATAATTTTATACGTTTCAATAAGATCCCCCCGCATCCTTCTAAATCCCATGAGTACAGTCCCAGTCTACTCAACCTCTCCTCATAATCCAACCCCTTCAGCTCTGGGATTAACCTAGTGAATTTCCTCTGCACACCCTCCAGCACCAGTACATCCTTTCTGAGGTAAGGAGACCAAAACTGAACACAATACTCCAGGTGTGGCCTCACTAACACATTATACAATTGGAGCATAGCCTCCCTAGTCTTAAACTCCATCCCTCTAGCAATGAAGGGCAAAACTCCATTTCCCTTCTTAATCACCTGTTGCACCTGTAAACCAACTTTTTGCACTAGCATGGTCCGAGGATAATCATTAGGATAATCATCAACTCTACTTTCCCACCTTATCCCATAACCCTTGAGTCTCTTACGGACTAAAAATTTGTATCTCAGCATTGAACATACTTAATGACCCATCCTCTACAACCCCTGTGGCAAAGAATTCCACAGATCCAAAGGGACAAAATCTCTCCTTACTCTGAGATTATGCCCCCTGGTCCTAGACTCTCCCATTAGGAGAGGCAACCCTTCCATTATCCAAATTATTGGGATATATATCATTAAAAGCCATGGTCCCAGCACTGAACCCTTGGGGAAACATCGAACACAATATCCAGTATGAAAAGATATCATTTACCATGACTCACTGTTTCCTATCCTTAAGACAATTTTTTATCCAAGGTGACATTGACCTGACCAGTCCATGAGCCTCTCTTTTGTTAACCAGCCTTTTGTATGGTGCTAAAACTTACTTAAAATCCACATAGATAATATCCATTCCTTTCCCTTTTCATCAACTTCCCTGTTACTTCATCAAAATAAATCAATTAGACTAGTTAAGCACAATCTACTCTTTACAAATACATGCTGCATCTCTCTAATTAAGCCAAACCTCTTTCCAAGTGCCTGCTGATTTTTCCCCTTAATTATGGGCCCAGAACAACAGAGAGAATCTCCAGGGTGGCAAAAAATAATGGAAATGCATGAAATTTCTGAGTCCTACCATCCCATTTTCACAGGGACGAGATTGGAGTGAGACATGTTCTGTGCATGTACTACTCATGGAGGCAACTGGTCATTTAAATCGTCAGCCAAGAACATGAAACGTGAAGTGTGTAGATTAAACCAGTTCAGAACAGGTCTGATGGTGGGATTTGTTTGGATCGCCAGGATACCCCTTTGGAGAGGTCAGCTAGCCTCATGGATTTGGTCCCAGGACACCTTTGGGGGAGGCAAGCTGCCCTTTGGGGTATGTCAGGTGCCCTTTAGAATTGCTAAAAGTAGGCATTGATATGCATAAAAAGTACATAAGCTCATTGTTGTCAAGCTCATTGAAACTGTCAACCGACCTATCGAAATCAACTGTCAAAACTGTCAGGAGCACCTGTCAAAGAAAACTGTCAAGCTGTCAATGCATTTAAAAGTCCTGTCTTTTAAACCTTTGAACAAATTGAAGTGTTAAAAAAAGATGGCTTCCTATTTTACTCCATCTGTTGAGAGAAGCCTGAGGGTTTCCATTATTAGATTATGACTGATTTCACAACCATCAATTATCACAGTAGGGTGCCTGCTATTTCATACTTAATTGACAGATAAAAGTTGTAATAGATTCTTTGATGTGGGAATATGAATTCCAATGCTTGTTGTTAGAAAGGATTATGCACTTGAATGAAGTGTTTGGATGGTAGCACAGAACTTGGGTATTGCTGAAAAGCGAGACATGTTATCAAAGCTTTTCACCTTGTACACATCAGGATAGCTCACAAGAAATTACCACCTGCAATGAGGAAGAATAACTGACACTGAGCGAGAAGAAGAGGACCATGTGTGTGACTTCTGACATACATAAGTGAGTTGTACTCTGAGTCCGACTGACAATCTTATTTTGGTTATCAGTGTAATTGTGAGTGCAATCAGGATCGTTAGCAGGTGTTGTCATGAAGGGTGTGAGGGGCCATTGGGGGCAGGTACAGAGGCTTAGGTTGGCATGAATGGTTTGAGGCAATGTGATGGATCCAGAGCTTGGGATGGAATGGATTGACTTAGATGGGGTGTGGGGTGTGTGTGGGGTGGCGATGTGTGAGGGGTTAGGGTTGAAGGGATGTTTCATGATTTAATCTTTACTTTTTGACTTTGGACACAGTGCCTGAGCCCTGAGACAGACATTCTGACCAGCTTGCCTCCGCACCTAGCAGCCATCGTGTTTCCTCTCCGCAACCCCAGGACCAAAGATCCAGGGCGGGATTCTCTGCTGGCGCGAACCTCCATTGCGCCGGCAGCGCACCCATTCCCGTGAGTTTCCTGGCAGTATGGGGAGTCCACAATGGGAAATCTCATTGGCAGGCAGCGGGAACGGAGAATCCCGCTGCTAGCGAGGGCATGCCGCCCTGGAAAATGCAGCTGACGGACTGGAGATTACAGCCCCCAGTGTCCAGGCGGCCATTTTCAAAGCTCAGGTTTGGAGGAGCCGAGGAATTCCCCTGTCTCCACCCACCCAACCCAGGAGCGAAAATCTGGACCGTTATTTCTAAAATCTTACCCATCATAGACGTTAAACTGACCAGAGTGACCTTCCACCCTTTCTTGATTAAGGCCGCATTTCCGCCACTCTCCAATTCTCCCCCATACTTCGCAAGGATTGGAAAATTCTGGCAAGCCCTTACACCACCTCCCCTCTCACTTCCTTTAGCAGCCTGTGTGCAAGTCATGCAGTCATATCTAAATAAGGGGGCCGAACAATTTCTTTTTTTGGTCCAGGACCAATAACTATTGCAGCATGAGCAGTGTTCTGCAAAAGAAAGGTAGGTTTTATTGGAATAATTGTTATATATGTTCTAATGGAACCAGGCTGTGCGTGGGAATTCTCTCTCCAGCCCTTCTGAGGGCCTCTCTTGCCCTGCAATCTGTCCTCCCTCTTATTCCCCCTCCTCTTGCAAACGTACCTGAGATTTGTTGCTAACAAGGCCGGTGCATGCAGTTTGTCTCAATTATTTCGCTGAAGCTCAGGGACTAATTTTCCACAATCTTTGGGCTTCCACGTTTGGTCACACGAGTTTGATCCCCGTGCCCATTTTGTGCTCAAAAAACTGACCTAAACTGATCTGAGGCCCCACAGTGTTAAGTGTTCAGTAGGTACTTAAACTAAAGATTTTTCAGGATGAAATATGATTTGAAACCTTCAGAACAAATTTTAACCCACATCCTCCCATCAATTTATTCATTAATACTGAAGTCAGCATCAAATCCATTGTGACAATAACTGTATTAATCAGTAGAACAACCAAAACTCATTATTCTGATTCGGTGAATTCAGCCTTTTGTGCGTCGACAACCTCATAAATAGTTGACAGCATTTTGTTTTCAATCCTTGACTTGCTGACACAGCTACGCATATTCAGATCTACGCTCTCCCCAGCTCTTCCAATTGGTCGTGTTGAATGCTAATGAAGGAATTAAGTGCTACAGTGAGATTTTCTGCATGTGATTCATCAAACACAAATTCCCTCTTGGGACCTGAAGCCTTATTTTCCTTCCTTGTCAATCAATTTTGGGAGGTATGGATTTTGCCATAAGTTACAGGATCTGCCGCTGTTGTCGCAAATAAGGGGCAGACAAGCTTCGCACGTTTGGTTAACAACTGGCCAATGTCACCATGATCCATCATTTAATCTCCATTAACTGTCTTCAATGGAGATAAATCCTGTGATCCTACACAGATACTCCAGTATTTCAGAGCAAGTGGCCTGACATTTTTACACAGTATTGGGCTAGCTTTGTGATAGCTAAAATAACCATTCTGGTGTTTGTGTGGCTAATTTACTACAGGACTTTATAATTACATTAGGCCAAATGTGGGGTTAAAGCCAGGTTTCAACTTTCCAAGAATGATTGTAAAGTGGCATCAAACACCGGAGGAATAGACAAGAGTCAATTTATTTTAAGGTATAAATTCTAATATTCATCATGGAAATAATAAACCTATTTATTATACCTTTTAGAGTCTGTTTCAGCTCTCGACCTGATCTTGTAGCACACCGTTCCTTGTATGCTAATTACACAGTGAACACACATTCTCCATTGCTGGCCAAGCACAGCTTGCAGTAGTGGTTTCTTCAAAACAAATTGAGGTATTATGATTGATTAGCAGTTAGAACCATTATATTTTCAACATTTCTGAGTTTGAGTGCAACACAAAGGTCGTGCACCGCTGCAGCTGGGTCACGTAATATTCACATGAGCCAAGTGTAAGCATGTGAGCTTTTAAACTCAATTGGGGATTTATTTTCTTCTCTCGTGGCCCAGACGGCTCTCTCAATAACCGCACCCCTCCCCCCCCCCCAACACCGTGAGTTGAACTGTGAGCCGTCAACCAAACAGTTTTATGGAGCATCAGGGAACTGGTCGGCTGAACTCTCTAACCTCCGAAAACTCCTTCCATCTGATCTGAAAACATATTTATAAATTGCCAAGTTCAAAAACTCAATCGAATGCTTTGCCCACTCTGTGAAACTCCTGTTCTGCCTCCGTCGGTTTGGGGTCCGGAGTTTCTTTGGGACTTCCCATCTTAATCTGTGAGACAGGGGTTGCTCAGCAAGGCATGCACCATCACTTGCATGGAGAACGAACTTTCCTTTTCCAGACACTGCCAAGATTAACCCAAGTACCTTAGACCTGGAGCTCACATGGGTGAAGGATATTTGCCGATTCCTAAATGCCATTGATTTAAGCGTCTTAGTTTTGATAAGTTTCATTTCAGCATTACAACTGTTCGTCCGAAATGATGGGTTGAAATCCTCAGCCAGACACCAATCATTGCATAAATGGTGCTGACTAACAGAGAAGAGGGTACAAATACTGGCCATGTTATTCTATAAATGCTTAATGAGCCCACAGCAAACTTATTTCTCCACTATTTGAACAAAGGTATGAAACCATTTACTTTCAATGGGCTAGTGCTTCAGTTAGAACAGCTGGAGGTAAGGATGGGTTCACAGGAGAACAAGACCAAAACAAGTTTTTAATAGACATTACTGAGAAAATTATGAATAGTTCCTCAGATTGGTAAAATAATAATCGCTTTCAATTAAATTATATTTTATAATGAATCTCATTCATTCATATTTTTCAGAGTATCGTTTCTGGGCACTCATTTAACATGTATTAAATCAGTTATCTGTAGTTAGTAACTTTTAAGTAACAAATAGCATTTTTAAAAAGCACATGCAATTGTGGTGATTGTCACAGTAACTTCGTTGCAGTGTTAATGTAAGCACGTACCAGACTCAAACAATTGCTGGGATAACAGAGGTGGCTGTGAGCAGCAAAAAGAAATATGTTTTTAAAAATTAATTGACAGGATGTGGGCGTTGCTGGCTACACCAACATTTATTACCCATCCCTAGTTGCCCTTCAGAAGGTGGTGGTGAGCTGTCATCTTGAACCCCTGCAGCCCCTGAGGCGTAGGTAGATGCACAGTGCTGTTAGGGACGGAGTTCCTAGATTTTGTCCCAGCGACAGTGAAGGAACGGCGATATATTCCCAAGTCAGGATGGCGAGTGACTTGGAGTGGAACCTCCAGGTGGTGGGGTTCCCAGATATCTACTGCTCTTGGCCTTTTAGATGGTAGTGGTTGTGGATTTGGAACGTAGTGCCTAAGGAACCGTGGCAAGTTACAGCATCTTGTAGATGGTACACAGAATCATCATTCTTGGGCCTACATAGGTCAATACAATGGTCACAACACAATGGTCACAACAGAGTACAAAAGAGCTATTTGATAGGAAGCTTGTTAGGTCAAAATTTGCACTACTGCTGAGGAGTGCCCCCACCCACTGACACACTGATAGTAGTCTTCACCAAGTGTACTAGTCTAGTGTACAATCTTCATCCATGCTTATCTGTTGGATTTTTGAGGTCATGCAAATATCAGCTACGTGGGTCCTATCTCGCACCAAGTCCCATTTATCCTTCGCCCCTGTGATTTCCGATTGAAGCTGGCACTCAGTTAAACAATTTAAAAATTCTCATCATCTTGTTTTCAATTCCCTCCCTTGGCCTCACCCTCCCTATCTCTGTAATCTCCTCCAGCCGTATAACCTTCTGAGATAGCTGCACTCCCCCAATTCTGGCCTCTTAAGCATCCCTAATTTTAATTACTTCTGTGTCTTCAGCTGCCCCTAGCTCTGGAATTCCCTCCCTAAACCTGTCTTCCCCTCTCCACCTTTAACACACTTTAAAACCTGTGTCTTTGAACAAGCGCTTTCCCCAATATCTCCTAATGTGTCAAATTTTCTTCAGTGATGCTCCGTGGGACATTTCACCACATTAAAGATGGTTTATTTTTAAATGCGAGCTCCTTGGTATGATTTTGAAAGAATGGTAAGTTTTGAATCTGGTCTCTTTCCGAGGGAATATATCTTCAATTTTTCTGTGTAAATCCACCTAACCAACGAAAGCAGGTCAGACCGTGCACAGGGTATGCAAATAGACCATGAATATGCTGAAAATTTAAATTGTGTGCATGCTCACTCATTGGGGATTTATGCCCATGTTTATGCATCTGAATCTGCAATGCAACTACAGAGGGTGTAATTCCATCCATTAGGTGTGGGAAAGCTCTATGTAAACAGTCGATTGAATTTTAAAATTAGCTGTGGGATACTATAGACAAATTATGGAACGATGCTTGAAACATTCTTAATAATGGGAATTAAACGGCAACCACTGATTACCGGGTGGGAGATACTCCAAATTCCGAATAAGGCACTCTCTGTCTCATTTTGTTACACTTGACCACAGCTTTCCCTCACAACTAACCTGGTATCGTCTCCCAATTAGAAGTAAAGGCACCAGTGGGCTACGAAGGCCGGGGTGGGTGAGGATGGGGGCCTTGCCTCTGCTAAGATAGCTGCTGCTAATCTAAAGATGTTTGGGAACATAAAGAATATGGTGGCAAAAACTGAGACAAGGGAACTGACATCAAAGAACTGCCAGCAATGCCCTCTGAAAAGGTCAAGCTGCACTCCTTCTGACCCCAGTCTACTTTTAGGTCACCACTAGGTAATCTCAAACATGACACGCTTCCCCCCCCCCCCCCCCCCCCCCCCACAGTGATGTCTGCTCTGGGATGTTAACTGCTTCAGTGCCAAGTTCTCTGGGACTAACATGTTTGAAGCTCATCTGCTCTTTCGAACTTTACTTCATCGTAAAATTCCTAAAGTTAAGCAGGTTCGCCGAAGGGGTGAGAGGCAACAAAGCAGACTTTTGAGGTGAGGAAAAATTCTGGAAATGCTGACTACTCAACTGCTGAGCAACATCAAGTTAAATCAGTGTTTCAGGTGTGTCACTTCATCTGATTCCTGCATGAAGGATCCCACCACAAACACAGACCTATCCGCCTCGCCTGCTGATTGCTCTGCTACGTAATTCCGGCGTTTTCTATCTCTAATACCTAAAATTGCCTCATGATTGTATGTAAATTTGCACAGCGAACATCCAGCATTTAAAAATTTTTTTGAAACAATGCATAGAAAAATCACCGTCCATTTATTTTCCAATATTTTCGTATAAAGTTTTATTTCCTCGCATTGCCTCAGGAGCAGATTAGATTTTGTCTTAAAGTTTACAGCTTATTTCTGTCAGGCTGCAAATAAAATCAACAGGTTTTCTCTTACCTAACTCTGTGTTTCATTCAATAAAACTTGATTTGTTGTAGTCTCGTGGTGTGGCATAGTTAGTACCGACTCACCAATAGAAGGCAGGACTACCAGAATCAAGACCATGATGACCCATTGCTGTGTCTGGGTCATATTAAAATCCTTCAGTATTTTTCTCTCTGCTAAACATCATGTGGTTTTGTGATTGCATTTTAGTGCTTCCATGACAGAACAGGATCATAACAGTGAATAATACCTGAGAGAGATTGTGCCTGTTGGGAAAATGCGTGCAATGCACACATTCTGAGTGTGACTCCCAAAGAAAAAGTTTTAACAGGTAAATAGCCAGTGAATGAAAGGTGAATAATAGATCAGATTTTAATCTTAACATGTTGATGTGTGGGATAAGTAACACAAATGATGGAGGACATGGGGTCCCTATGATTAACCGCAGAGCATTCAATAGCTCCCAGGTAAGTGACAAATATTCTTCAATAATGTAAATAGCTATTAAGATTAAAACAATAAAATTTAATGATAGCCGTGAACTAAACTCTGCCTTTTAGTGCAGAACTAGGCTCAAAGCTGGTCTGCACCATTATTCTAAAATATTATTTACCGAATATACACAGCAGATTTGCATAATTCCCTGATAATGCAAAAATTTAGACCTATTAGCAGGAAATTAAAAAATTCTTGCAATACCCAGGCACCACTGAAAATCAGTCCATGCTGTCCCAGAATTCTGTAGCTCTGACACTGAGCCCGAGTGATTATCCAACAGTTATTTCAGGCGTTTGAAAGGATCACATCATTGTATTAATACCCTGGTTTTAGCAGCTGGTGACAGCGAGAGGGTGGCATTTTGAGGCAGAAGATGATGCCAGTCTCTGGGGAGAAAGGTGTTAACTTCTAATAGCTTTCCCGTAATAGCAGACCATCTGCAGACCCAGTCAAAAGGATTTTTAAAAATTAATAGAGCTGAATGTGCTTCACACTGAGGAGAAAGCTGGATTAATAAGCGCATTAAGGGCTGCTTTGGATTGGAAATAATTATAGAAGCTGACAAGGAGCAGAGGTGGTAGGGGTGGAGGTTTAAGGAATGCATTTTAAAAGCAGTTTAAGCAACCTTCAGATGTTGGAATTATCCTGCATGACCAAATTAAGAGTAAATGAGAAAAGTTTATCTGGCATTTTAGAGTATTGAATCAGCTTATGATTTTAAATTATACCAGTGCGTGAGGAGGCTGGAGATGGGGATTGTGGGTAAATCATGTTAGCCACTTTATGAAGCACTCAATGGGTTGATTTATTAACTCTGCCCCTTCCTGTTGCTTTTTGAAGCCTAAGTAAAAGGGATGTTTCAAATATGGGATTTTGGAGGTTTGGGGAAAAATGCACTGTATGTGACAACAGCAATCCAATAAGGCGTTTCTAAGGAAACCTCCTAAGGTTGATCCTGGCCTTGTTTAGTATTGTATACAGAGTGTTGTAATGGAGTTCTCTCCACCACCAATACGCCTCCCCCATGAAGAACTGGCCTGTTCTCAACTAGTGGACTCAGCATGAGTTTGATTGTGGTTTCAGTCAGCAATCCGTTTTGCACCCAGGAATATGAGTTGAGAGGCCAGCTTTTCAAAGGAGTTAAATGACAATGATTGACCTGCTCCTTCAGTGGCTTTCATTTAGCAGTAATTTTAAATAAGTGCAATAAGAAAAATGCCACTTTCAATCATTTTCATTCACTTATCGCATGCAGACTGCCTGGCAAGCATTCGAAGCCTATCATTGTCCAGACATTATCAAACCTATTCTGACTTATGGCGCACCTGTTGAGAGGAAGCAGGATTTCCTCGAGGGAAGTTTTATTTGCCGTAATTTGAGTTCACAGACAAAGATGATTGTGAAGTATTCTTTGGTATCACCCTTGGCGCCGTGGTAATCCTGCCTGCGAGAAGATTGTGGGCGGGATTCTCCGTAGCCCGACGCTGAAATCGGGATCGGCGATCGGCCGGAGAATGGCTTCCAGCGCCGGAATCGGGGCAGGCACCGATTTGATGCCGGTTGGCAATGTTCCGCCCCCTTCAAATCGGCATCATTGGGACGCGCACCGCGTACAGTTGCAATGCCGTCGGCGCATCATCCCATGGTGCTCAGCCCCCGATGGGCCGCGTTCCCGACCGCGTGGGCCACGTGTGGTCCCAGCGGTCAGGACCCTGACATGCCGGCTGCAAACAGTGTCCAGCGCCGCCTCACTCGGCCGTGATTCGTGCAGTGGCCGGGGGGCTTCTGCTAGGGCTGGGGGGAGTGGTGGTGGGTGGCCAGGGCATGTGGTCGGGGTGGGCGGGTATGTGGTCCAGCATGGCCGATGCCATGTTTCCCTGCGACCGGTGGGGGTGTAGGCGTGCGTGGCTGCAGCTTGCCAGCCCTGCGCATGCACGGCCCTGGACATGGTGATTCTCTGGTCGTTCTCCGCACAATCCGCGATGTCCAAGGCGGCGCTGGTGCTAGCCCCTCACCAGTAACAAAATCGTTGAGGGATCCATGCCGATTTTCCTGTTGTGGAGCACCCGGATTCTCCATTGGCACCGGCACTTAGCCACAGAAACAGAAAATCCAGCCCTGTGACTTTAAACTCCACCCCAGAGTGCAATAATCATGGTGACACCTCAGTACCGTACTGAGGGAATTCTTCACTGTCACAGGCTGGATTCTCTGTGGTCTTTTACACCAGGAAAACTGGCGTCAAAAGGCCACAGAATCCCGGTTTTGCTGGGGGCCTGCAGGCAGCACCAAGCATTTCTGGGTCCCGCACCGGCCACCTGCGCTCCCCGGACCGTCCGCACACATTGCCAGCAGCCCCGAATGAAGCCCCCCCAACCCCCGACTGTGGCGGCCCCGGACTGAGTCCGCAGCGTCACGCGAGGATCACGAACAGTGGGACCATGTCAGAACCACGCCATCGGGAACTCGGACAGCCGGCAACGGAACATCGCGGGGCGGGCTTTAGGCAATGGACTGAGGTGGCGGATACCCGGCGCCGCGTACTCCATGAGTACGCTGATTTTCAAGGGGGGGAGAATTTGAAAAGTGGTGCCGATTCCGATCTCAGCGGCAAAACGGATTCTCCGTCCCGTCACTGAATGCGATTTTGTCGTCGGGGAGCAGGGAATCCAGCCCACTGTCTCTCAACGGAGTTATTAAAACAAAGCCTATCTGTGCTAGCAGCCAGATGTAAAAGATCCCGTGATGTTATTTGGAGAAGAATAGTTTTGCCATCATTTATCCTTCAGCCCACATCATCAAGTCAGATTTCCTGGTGATTGACTTCATTGCTGTTTGTGGGGCGATGCTAAGTGCAAATTGAGTGCTGAATTTCCCTGCATTACAACAGTGACTACATTTCAAAAGTAAATACTTGGCTGTGACATGCTTTATGGTGTTCTGAGGTCATGAACACACAGTGCTAATTCCTTTTATCTTAAAATCTTTTCTATCTTTATGCAGTGGCCTCAGCCCTGGATGGAGGCTATTAGTTTATTGATGTTCATGCTATTTTTCGCAATTCCCATCAGGAATATTCTGGACAGAATATCCAGTGGTGCACAAACCATCCCGGTGGTACCGACTAAATGGCAACATGTTACCCTTTTATTCCACAATAAAAATGTTCAAGTATAAACTGGTTTTGACATTTACCGGTTTTCATTTGTCAGTTTTCTGCATTACAGGTTATGTATACAAAATGTTGATCCACAACTATTTCTGTTTGCAGTCTCCCCTAACTCTAAGTAGTTCCAATGGTCAGAATGTGACTGTGCTGAGTGTATGTCTAGGTACCACACTGTACCCTAGTTGAGATTATTTTAAACAGAGATCGAATTGTGACCCACCACTATCTGTATAACATAATTTCATCGGAGGCAGCACATTGAACAGCTTAACTGGTAGCAGAGTGTGAATTACTTCTAAAAATGCTTTTGGTGAACAAGGGTCCGTGCTAACCTGTCTGTTGTCCCTCCCGAGTGTCACACAGCAAACACAGCAAATTATACGGACACTTCTGCTATCCCGGATTAACCTGGCGTGCTACAGCGTTGTTTCCCAGTGCATGACTGGCAGAGTCAGGCAAGGTGTTTAAAAACAATTAGACACAGAAAATGAAAATATCTCTTCAAAAATATTTAACTGCAACATAGGGCTGGATTCTCCGCCTCGCGATGCCGGAAACGCAAATCCCAATCTGGCGGAGAATCGGGCATCCAGCAACAATCGAGGTTCACGCCCAGCGCTGATTAGGGCACTATGCTCCGGTCCCCCCCTGCGTTGGCAGGAGAATGTAAAGCCGGCATTTGCATTCATTTAAATGTGATTGGTGGCTTGGGCATAACAAGCTCCGCCCTTCCGCGATGCCTGATAGACGTGAATTACTACAAGTGTTTACAAACCGGGACTGGGCACCATGACTGCAGAGGGGAAGCGGGAGGTTAGGCAAACACTGAAAAACTATTGAAAACCGTCGAGCTTGGTGGGGGATGGCTGCTCAGGCTGGGGGCAGTAACGGGTAGCGACCTGGTGTTGGGTCCATGGATTCAGGGTGTCCGCTTCGCGATCGGGGTGGCCTAGCTCAGACCACCATTGCTGCAGTCTGCCTTTTAAACACATCCTTTTGGTGCTACGTACAGGTTCCTGGCTGCTCACACTGCCGAGTGCTGCCTGTGTCCTTTAAATGCTCAGAAGGCCTCTAGTCTTCTGGGAATCTACTGCTGGGAGCTGCAGGAGGGAGAGAGAGAGAGAGGCGAATTGAACTGAATGAGCAACTTGATGAAGGTGTTGAAGAAATGCTTTTGTGGAATTCTGGCGATTTTATTGCGAGTGTGGTGAGTGCTGCATGTCAAATAGCACGTCACCATGAGTCAAACATGATGGACATTGAGGCTGTTTTACTGCACCTTGAACACCAGTGGAACATGTGGATATTGAGCTCTGGTTCCAATGAAATTAGGCCGTATGGGAAGGCCTGTACAACAGAGACTCATGGACAAGACATACTTAATATGACCGCACAGCAAGGATCCTCCGTTCTATTGAGCATTTGTGAGGGGTGATACAGTGTGTTTGGTTTTCTTTGTATAAATGAACTGTTGGTATCTTTGTGTTCGTACTGATATTCTGGAGTGGAAAGGTACTTGTGTGTGTATGGCACAGTGACTTTTCCATGTTGATTCATGATTAGTATGATTTCTGAACTGTTAAGTAGTTGGTTTTCATCTTTTTGTATAAAGGTACTATTGACTGTTTAATAAACAAAATATTCTCAAGTGGCTTCTTGTGGGTACACCCGCCATGTCTCATCGATGATTATTGCATCGCATTTCAATCAAACTTTGAAGCCTGAACAGATTGCCTGAACTTTAGAAGCATTAGCACCATAAAGGCAGCAGTCAACAATCAAACACTCGAGAGCTGGACTTCAGCACTGGTGGGGATAGCCTAGTGACCAAAGGGGAAGTGTGAGGATCAGAGGAGGGCACCTGAGCTCGGTCGCCCTAACGTTCCCAGCAGGAGTCTGTGGTCTGGGGACTAGGGGCCTCTGCTGTGTCTGGGGGTGGGTGTGCAGAGCAACTGGCTCGCTGGATGGCGCTCTGAGAGCAGGCGGGGCACGTAAGGGTGAGTGAGGCTTGGGGGATTTGAGGGTCCCGCAGTGGAAGCCCGAACTGATTGTCGGTCTCCCTCCTTCTCCTTGCAGATATATCAATATGGATGGTTTTGTCAGTCCCGCAGAGGCTGCCTTTGCAATACTGGTGGTAGCCCAGGTGGTCAGAGCTGGAGATGGCAGCAGCGTCAACGCAGGCTAGAGGTATCACCCCATCTGCAGGGGGTCACCGCACCGCACATCAGGCCGAGGAGGAATGTCAGCGATGGCCCAAAGTTTACAGGCGTCGTTGGTCTTTCGAGGAGATGATGGACAGCATGTGCCGCAGGATGTTCTGCCTCAACAAAGAGACAGTGCGGCACCTGTGCCACATCCTTGCGAACTAGGCACCCCATGGAGGAGGACACCCACTCAAGGTGTCCATGAAGGTCACCACAGCCCTGAATGTCTGTGCAACTCGGTCATTCCAGGGATCGAACGGGGATTTGTGTGGCATTTCCCAAGCAACAGCCCACAAATGCATTTGTGAGGTCACGGAAGCCCTGTATGCCCAGGCACAGACTTTATCAACTTTGAGCTGCACCAGGCCCACCAAGGTGCCTGAGCTGCAGAATTCTTTGCCATCGCCAGGATGCCCCAGGTCCAGGGCATAAATGCAAACACCACTTGCGTACTATGCACGTGTGTACGCTTCCCAGGGAGCATGCATGACAACTACAGCCTGGAAAACTCCGAAATTCCCGGTACCTTCGAGGACCACCCCAGGATGATGGGTTGGCTCTTGGAGGATAAGGGATACCCGCTAAGATCCTGGCTGGTGACGCCCGTGCAGAGATCTGAGACCGAGATCGAGATCTGTTATGACGAGGCCCATGTTGCCACCCGTGCTGTCATTGAGTGGTGCACCGGACTGCTAAAAATGGGGTTTTGATGCCTGGACCGCTCTGGTGGTGCATCGCAATACAGCCTCCAGAGGGCCTCCTGCTTTGCGGTGGTCTGCTCTGCCCTCCACAACCTGTCACAGCAGAGGGGCGACATGCTGGCGAAGGAGGAGGGACAGGCAACTCGTCTGAGGAGGAGGCAGACCAGGAATGGACGGAGGATGAGCCTGGGGTGGACCCACAGAAGGAACCAGAAGATTGAGGACAGGCGGCGGCTAGGATCCAGCTAGGGTAGGCCCTCATCCTCACCCGATTCTCATTGGGCAAGTCTTTGTCTTTCAGCTCTCCCCCTCCCCCCCAATCCCTCCTTTTCCCAATCCCCATTTGACATCCCTCCCACACACCCCACCCTGACTTCCCTGTCCAACCCTCCAAGGGTCTGTGTATCATCACCCTGGGGTGATGGGTCTATGATGGCATTGCCAGCGGGTCACTATACAAGGCAGGAGAGTGATGATCACTCGCTGTGAGGGAAGCTCTGGTGCTCCTGTTTAAGTCTGACTCCTGTTTTTCTGATGACAACGTGCTCACACCCATCCTCTGAACAGGGTCTGCATCGGTGGGGGGTGGGGGGGTGGTTGATCTTGGTCCTCGGTGACTGGGCCATGCTCTGCAGTGCCTTGGTAATGTTCAACTGCGTCTGGCACATGCCCCTCAGCAACTGGGACATGATGTCGACCCCCTCAGCCATGGTTGTCATGGAATGAACCATATCTTGGACACCATCACTTAAGACGCGAATGTCGTGCTCCAGGTTTTCCACTGCGATCGCAATGTTGGCCTCAGTGCCACACATTGTCGGCATCATCTCCAGCGCCCGTCGCCTTTGGGACTCTTCCAATCAGCTATGCACTCACTGGAATATCACTGACATCCCCTCCTGAAGGACACAGCTGTTCTATCACCTGCATCAGCTCTGGGGGAACCTTGTCCTGAGGATCGGCATCTGACTGGGACCCAGCAGAATCCTGGGATCGAGCAGACCTCCAACTGCTGACACACGGATGTTGCTGCCTCCACCTGATGTACATCAGTAACTGTGTGGTGCTCGCCAGATTGTGCCCCAGAAGCCTGTCCACTAATGGCGCCTATTGATGTGTGTGTGCCTGTGCTGATGGAAGGTGGGGATGACAGCTGTGACACCTTTATGATGGTCTCCTCGGAGATGGCCTCTTGGGTGGCGGGGTGGGTGGGCAGTGAGGGGGGGAGGGGGGGGGGGGGGGGAACGACTCCGGATAGCCCGGCCCCATCAGATGGAGATCCTGCGAGACAATGGACATGTGATCAGTGAGAGGGAAGAATCATTTTGTCTGACATGAACAGCTCACTTGAGACAGGTCATCTAGGTGGAGGGGCAGTGGATCCTCGCCTCTCTGACGCAAGCTAACCTTGCTGTCAGTGACTGCTCTCTCCTCAGGCAACCCCACGATTTCCGTTCCTCAGAGCAGGGGAGGTCTCAAATCTCTGATACTCAGCCCTCCCCTCTTCTTGGCCCCTTCCCACTTATTAGGGGCTATCTTCTCCTGTGGGAACAAAGAGAGGGCATTATGAACTACATGCTTGATGGTTCAGGGGGTGCCTATAGCTGGTGGCATGTGTGTGCACCACACCTGGACATGAAGAGGTTGTGCTGGTGGGTGCTGGGGGCTTTGAGGAACAAGCACACAGATCGGATGTGGGGAGGGTGCAAGGTGGCCAGGATTTGTGGGGGAGACTGAGTGGTTGGGAAAATGAGGGGCCGAAGAAGGAACTGATGCCAGGAGAGTGGTGGTAACTTACCCTTGCAGCTCAGTGGAGGCCATTGGACTTCTTCCAACATTGGATGGCAGCCCTCCTTGTCATGCTGCCCACTCTGACAGCCACTGCCTCCCGAGCAGCATTGGTGACCCTGCTGCTGGTCCTCCGACCCCCTCAGGGGAACACGATGGCCCTTCTCACGTCCACAGCGTCGGGAAACCTGGCCAGGTCGGCATCCCCAAAGAGAGGGGCAGGTCTGCCATGCTTCTGTGATGATTGGGAGTGAGCGGTGAGGGAGCACTTGCGTTAGCGGCGAGATGCTGAGGCACGAGTCAGGCAAATCAGACGGCAAGACAGCCAGTAATGACGAGAAGCTTGTGGGGGGCCTCATTTCCGGCGCTAAGTGCCATTAAATACGGGCCGTGATTCCACCAATGCGGCCCTCAAGAAACAGCCCGCCAAATGCGCCCATTTGTACATTTTGCTATTAAATCACACCCTCAGTCTTCCAAACGGAAAAATCTTGCCCATATTGTCCAGAGGCTTTTTAACAAAGAGCATTGAAGTCGCTGCAAGTGTTCAAGACCAAAAAAAAAAATCTAATTATTGGATTTAACTTATTGATTGTGCAGGTTCCAAGCTTGGCTATTGTCAAACACGAAACAGATGTTAGGAAAGCATCTGCACAGGCACAGCTAAGTGGCGTGTCACGTGGAAAATTTACCTCATCAGCAGTTGTTATTGAACCAGATATCCTATTTACTTTAAATAGAAAAGATACGGTTCTTTTCACGCACCTGCAGATCAAATGAAAAGCGTAAACACAATGGCCCTAGTGGACTGAACAGAGTATAATTAGAGGGACAGACATAGCAAGGAATTTGGGTTAGCATGGGCTGCATGTTTCCCACCTGCGAGATGTTGTGGTACCAGCAACTCAGCTGGCTTCGGCTTGAGAGTTTTGCTGCTTTTCTCAATGGTGCTGCTCACATACTGGACGGTGCAATTAAAATGGACAATTTGAAGTGTGGTCAATTTGGGGTAATTTTGAATTTGTGCAGGTCCAATCAAAGTCAACAGAAATAAAAATCAGGAGAGATGTAATGTGAGCTGCTCACTTACCATCACCCATTTTACACTCTTCTCACACATAAATAGTCAAAATTATCCCCGTTTGTGCAGCACGGTAGCATGGTGGTTAGCATCAATGCTTCACAGCTCCAGGGTCCCAGCTCCAGGGTCCCAGGTTCGATTCCCGGCTGGGTCACTGTCTGTGCGGAGTCTGCACGTCCTCCCCGTGTGTGCGTGGGTTTCCTCCGGGTGCTCCGGTTTCCTCCCACAGTCCAAAGATGTGCGGGTTAGGTGGATTGGCCAGGCTAAATTGCCCTTAGTGTCCTAAAAAATAAGGTTAATGGGGGTTGTTGGGTTACTGGTATAGGGTGGATGCGTGGGCTTGAGTAGGGTGATCATTGCTCGGCACACCATCGAGGGCCGAAGGGCCTGTTCTGTGCTGTACTGTTCTAATTCTAATAATTCATAATTGATAGAAATATTATGGATTTTGTAATTGAAGAGAAATCTTTTCACAAACTTGAGAAGTTGAAAATGACTATTTTTATCTTGAACTTTGCACAGTGGAAAAATATATCTTGTTCTACTAACAAGTAAAATCATTTACTTTAAGAAAAAGGCTGTTTCCTCGGGAGCAACTTATCATGCCCTCTTAATCATAGAATCCCTACAGTGCAGAAGGAGGCCATTCAGCTTATCGGGCTTGCACTGGCCCTCCGAAGGAGCACTCGGGCCCATTCCCCCACGATCCCCGTAACCCCACCTAACCGTTAGACACTCAGGGAGCAATTTAGCATGGTCAATCTGCCTAACATGCAAATCTTTGGACTGTGGGAGGAAACCGGAGCAGCCGGAGGAAACCCACATAGGCAGGGGGGGGGAATGTGCAAACTCCACACAGTCACCCAAGGCCGGAATTGAACCCGGGTCCCTGGCGCTAAGAGGCGGCAGTGCTAACCACTGTGCTGACGTGTCAACCCAAAGTAATTAAAAATCCAATAATGTACTTAAGTAGGATAGCCACTGTTGTTAAATTGACAAACACATTCACCAGTTTATGCATAACATGATTTCACAAATAAGAAGCACGATCAATTAATTTGGTTATTTTGGTGACGATGGCTAGGTGATACTGGACAGGAAACTGGCCAGGAGAACACTTTCCTATTTCTCAATATTGCAGTGGGATCTGTTACATTCACCTAATCAGACAAAGGGTCATCCAATTATGTTTCTCAGTTCTTCAGCAAGGCTTAGACCTACAATCTACAAAGAGGGAAGAGCGCTATCAAGTGTGCCAAACCGACGCTCATTTTTTTCAAATAAAAGCTATTATATCACGTTTCTTACAAGCTGACTTTGCAGCTCTTTATCTGGATTCTTGATAATACTCTGCCTTATGTTTCCGATGTCCTATTCCGGCTTGGGTCACTGTCTGTGCGGAGTCTGCACATCCTCCCCGTGTGTGCGTGGGTTTCCTCCGGGTGCTCCGATTTCCTCCCACAATCCAAAGATGTGCAGGTTAGGTGGATTGGCCATGATAAATTGCCCTTAGTGTCCAAAATTGCCCTTGGTGTTGGGTGGGGTTACTGGGTTATGGGAATAGGGTGGAGGTGTTGACCTTGAGTGGGGTGCTCTTTCCAAGAGCCGGTGCAGACTCGATGGGCCGAATGACCTCCTTCTGCACTGTAAATTCTATCTATCTATTCTGCTTGTCACTCTTCAGGCATCACATTTTGGCTACATCACATCTGGCAGGTGATTTGAATGTAATTTCCTCACAACCGATTGGCCTACTTCTAATGAGGATAATAGATCAAAACTGCAATAAGCCACAAAACCCCAAAATTTATAGAATTTACAGTGCAGAAGGAGGCCATTCGGCCCATCAAGCCTGCCCCGGCCCTTGGAAAGAGAACCCTACTTCAGCCCTACTTAAGCCCACGCCTCCACCCTATCCCAGTAACCCCACCTGACCTTTTTGGGCACTAAGGGGCAATTTAGCATGGCCAATCCACCTAACCTGCACATCTTTCGACTGTGGGAGGAAACCGGAGCACCCGGAGGAAACCCACGCAAACACGGAGAGAACGTGTAGACTCCGCAAAGTGATCCAAGCCCGGAATCGAACTTGTGACCGTGGAGCTGTGAAGCAACAGTGCTAACCACTGTGCTACCATGACGCCCTAAGGGAGGGAAGAGGGAGCAGTCAATTTTTTTAACTTTTAACACCCAGTTACATTGCACAAATTTAGGGTCAACATAAAGCTATAATCTTTTGCATTGACAGTAAACTTGTTGTATGGATATACTTCAATGTAACCCAGAATGATTTTGAAGTGACACAACAGCATCGTAAAGTACAGGTCTCATTTCTTCATCTGGAAGAGGAAATTAGTTTCTATTTTTTGTTTCGAATGTGTTAAAACCACCTGCACTTTCAAAAGAGGGCACACAGGTGTCTGTGATCTTTCATATTCTGGATTGTCTTTAGCAGCTTTCGAATATGTTTAAACCAGTTTTCTGCTGATCTGAAGTCTATCCTCAGGCAGCATTCAGCTCACCCCTGAAATGCCAAGGCCTCACACAGGAACACAAATGATTATAGCCATTTGGAAGATCTACAATCAGTTACAAAGTAGTTCTGACCTTGGTAAATGATGAAGGAACATCAGTGTTACTACTGTCCTTTTTACTCTCCCAGCCTTAAGGCACTCCAGTTATCTATCATCACTAATTGGTAGGAATATTTAATTGACAGGCAGTTGACTTGTAATTAATGGTTGGTAGAAATGAGATTTAGAAGTTTCTGTCCGGGTGATAAAAGTCAACGGTGAAGTAGTGGGTGGCTGTGAATTGGCTCAGAAATTCAATGAAAATCTACAAAGGATTTGTACCTGCGAGCACAGATGTTGATCCAGATATTTATAGCTGCTACTATGTTCTTGAAATAGCTGTTCAAAGCCCTATTCAAGTTAGTACCTGGAGCTGTTCCTAGAATAATTAATTCCAGGTAGGAGCCAGAAGAGCTCGAGACTGCCCCCTCGCCGTTACGTTACAGCTCACAGTGTTGGGAGTTGGAGAGCACATGGACACAAATAGCAGAGTTAAGCACTGCCTGTTTGGGGCATCAATGCAGGGAATGGGTGGGTTGGCAATATGGATGTTCCAGTATAAAACTGCTGCATTAAAAGGATTGAGAGGGGGGCAGAAAATAATTTATTATTGCAGGCTTTTATGTCTAGGCCTGTAAACCAGGACAGTGCCGGCCTCCATTTCATCGATTCGGATGCCAGTGCACCTGCAGTTGCAGTTAGGCAAAGAGCCTACATGAGTTGCTTCTGGACAGTAGAAGGAAGGAGCCAGGCAGTAGGTACTGATACAACCACAAAACACACTCCCACCCAGGCCAGGTAAGAACAGAAAGCCTTGACGTACCTTTTGTGAAAACATGTTGTACCGAGCATACTTTCCAATTGCGATGTCTTCCCTCCATTAGTGTTAAAGTGGCTCAGGGTATTGAGGACATCCGTGCTACCTCCTAGAATAGTCACAAATGCCGACAACTGGTTAATGAATGTAAGTTGGCCCTTATCCTTTTATTTTTCCAGAACAATGCAACCGATAACAGCAAGGAGATATCAGTCCCAGATGGCAGGTATCACATCTCTGTTGAACAACCTGAGAGTGTGCAGCTCACTAGTTCTGTTGCTGTCACAGTTTTAAGCATTGGAAAAGGCACTAGGTTGGACCAGACAGCATGTTGCAGATGGTAGCTTGAGTGGAAAAATATACCAGTAGCATGTACAGAAAATTGGAAAACAACAGAAAGCCACTAGCATCCCTCAATAAGCATGTTACAATGTGAAGAAAATCTGCTACAGGAGTTCCCATGATTGTTGCCTGAAGGCATTTCGTGTATGAATGCTCAGATTTCTCCATAAAAGCTTTGGATTGAGGCTGATATCCCATTTTCTATCTTTCCTGGTTTGGGTAGGCTTGGTGAAGATTGCGGACAACCATTAGACAGGATTTCATTGATCTCACTGGGATCACTGGGTCTGTTTCCCTCCAGATAGCTGGCCATGTCGAGCCAATATCCAGCATTAGTGGTATAGGAGGAAGCCACACAGATTTATGACAGCATAACTTTTATGCCCTCTCAATTGCCCCATCCAATGCTCCTATCAGCATGGAGACACTGTCAGGTGACCCGTGCAGCCACCCAAAGTGGTGAAGCTTGCAACAGATCCATCTCCAGACTTACCTGCCAGGTGGCCAGGGCCAGCTCAGTCCCAAGGGGCTCCTCTTGACATTCAGCAGCCAGTTACGACACACAATCCTACCATGGGTCCACCGAGGAGAGGCATCAAATTAGACTTGCAAGTTTATATACGCTGCGTAGACTAACAATAAAACTGCAGCAGCATTAATGTTATGTGGGTGTAGATTTTGATTTTGAGATGGTCTGGAATTTACTAGAATAACCTCCACGAACCCCACGGGATACCCAAATTGGTTTTCCCGTGGGACTCATGGAATATGAGCTTCCCCGCTAGTGGGCAGAGGCCCACCCAGCCGGGGCTCATAATAATCTAGTATAAAGGCTGGCCCAGACGGGGACCAGCATGTGCGTTATCCCAAAGGGACTAAGACTGTGTGTGTATTTATTGACGTAGGCAGATTCTTATGATTGTGAATAAAGCAGAGTTCACCCTACCGTTCAGCTTCTTTATACTGGTATTTGATAGTTTTTCCCAAGTTTAATGAGTTGCTGAGCACAGAGAAGGAGTCATGGAAGATAATATTATTGTGGAGGGGCAGGGAAGGTACAATGACTGTTGTTACAGTCTTCAAACATTAAAAGAAGGCCTCTGGTGTAAGAATATTATTAATATCTCTTGAACTGGAAATGGTGTATCATCACTCACCTCTCAGCCTGCTGCTGCCTCTCCAGCTGATCATCTTGATGCCCTTGGGCGCAGTTCTTTGCCAGGTCCTGGATAGTGTGGCCTCTTTGCAAGGTGGCACATGATCCGTAAGACTCTGGCAGAGCTACATTGCAAGGCAACCACAGGTGGACCCAGGCACCTAGAATCTGCAGGTGGTGTGCTCTATGGCTCTCATTGCTTCCATTGCTTCACTATACGAGTGACTTGGGAAAATGCACAGCTATCATGAGCCAGAGAGTTGCCCATCTGGGTTTGAAAGTGTTGGGACTCTGGACTGTCTTAAACTGAAGGCATTATCAGCCCCCAGAGATGAAAGCATTTACTTGCTTGATATTAGGTTGCCGGTTGCAAATGAACAGCACATTGTTATAGGTGATGACTCATTCAAGGAGCACATCTGGCTATGTGGCTCCTTTGCCTTGAGGGTATAGTGCCAATTGGTAAAGTTGGAGTGAGTGGTAAGACTGCCAATGGTTCTCCAGAGGAAATTAGTCAAATGCCTTGCTCAAGCAAACAACACACGCGTGCTAATTAAAAATATACACACCAGATTGGCTCTTCATAGAATCATGGAAACTTACAGCAGGGGTGATGACCATTGGTCCATCGTATCTGTGCTAGCTCTTTAATTGAGCATTCATGCTTCGCCCCACAGCTCCACTCTTTCACTGTGACCCTGTTAGGTTTCTCATCCTCAGGGACCTGCTAACCTCCCTTTGGAAATTATTCATCAAGGCAGTTTCCACCAGCTTTTCAGATAGCTTTCCAGATTGCAACAACTCTCTAAGTGAAAATATTTCTCCTCATCCCTTATCTAGATCTTCGATCAATGATTTTATATAGGGTTCCGATCTAACCAAATTGCAACAGTGTCCTGTGTTGAGCGCATTTAGCCGGGTGTTTCCCGGTGCCCCCAGCATCGAGAAACACCATGCTACCTAGTGGGACTTTGTTGCAATTCAGGGCCTCAGCAGGGAACGCCAGCCAAAGCCGCACTTAGCCCTGTTTCTGGCACTGAGGAACTCCACTCGGCACAACTCCTCAGTGCAGGAGGAGATCAGGACACCATTTTTAAATGTGTCCCAGTCTCTCAAAGTCTCAACTCACTATAAGGGGGTCCTCAGGGAGCCCCGCAGCCCACCTCACATGGGCAGGGTACTCCCAGGTCCGATACCCAGCGCAGGGGAGGCGATGGCATAGTGGTATTGTCGCTGGACTTTTACCTGGTCTGGCCTGCATGTGACTCCAGACCCACAGCAATGTGGTCGATTCTCAAATGCCCTCTGAAATGGCCTAACAAGCCACTCAGTTGTATTCAACCGTTACGAACACACAAAAAAGGAATGAAAGTGGATGAACCACCTGGCATCAAACCAGGCACTGTCTACTAACATCTGGGGGCTTGTGCCAAAGTTGGGAGGGCTGTCTCACAGACTAGCCTGACATAGTCATACTTACAGAATTATACCTTAGAGACAATGTCCCTGACACCACTATCACCGTTCTTGGGTATGTCCTGTCTCACCAGCAGGACAGAGCCAGCAGAGGTGGTGGCACAGTGGTGTACAGTCGGGAGAGAGTTGCCCTGGGCGTTCTCAACAGCGACTCTAGACCTCATGAAGTCTCACAGCCTCAGATTAAACCTGGGCAAGGAAACCTCCTGCTGATTACCACGTACCGGCCACAACCAGCTGATGAATCAGCACTCCTCCATGTTGAACGCCACTTAGAGGAAGCACGGGGCGGCACGGAAGCACAGTGGTTAGCACTGCTGCCTCACAGCTCCAGGGACCCTGGTTCAATTCCGGCCTTCGGCGACTGTCTTTGTGAAGTTTGTACTTTCTCCCTGTGTCTGCGTGGGTTTCCTCCGGGTGCTCCGGTTTCCTCCCACAGTCCAAAGACGTGCAGGTTAGGTGCATTGGCCAAGCTAAATTGCCCCTTGTTGTCCAAAAGGTGAGGTGGCGTTACAGGGATAGGGTGGAGGCACGGGTTTAAGTAGGGCGCTTTTTCCAAGGGCCAGTGCAGACTTGATAGGCCGAATGGCCGCCTTTTGTACTATAGAGATTCTATGATTCTATGAGGGTGGCATATGCTCTGGATGGGGACTTCAATGTCCATTAACAAGAGTGGCTCAGTAGTACCACCACAGAATGAGCTGGCCACGTCCTAAAGGACATAGCTCATGGAAGGGGACTGCAGCAGGTGGTGAGGAAACCAACAAGAGGAAAAAACATACTTGACGTTAACTTCACCATTCTGCCTGCTGCAGATGTATCTGTCTGTGACAGTATTGGTAGAAGTGACCCACCGCACAGTCCTTGTGGAGACAAAGTCCCGTTTTCACATTGAAGATACCATTGTGTTGTGTGGCACTACCACTGTGCTAAATCGAACAGATCTCGCAACTCAAGACAGGGCATCCATGATGCACTGAGGGCCATCAGCAGCAGCAGAATTGTATTCAACCACAATCTACAACCTAATGGCCCGGCATATCCCCCACGCTACCATTACCATCAAGCCAGGGGATCAACCCTGGTTCAATGAAGAGTGTAGGAGAGCATGCCAGGAGCAACATCAGACATACCGAAAAATGAGGTGTCAAGGTGGTGAAGCTACAACACAGGACTACGTGTGTGCCAAACAACAGAAGCAGCAAGTAATAAACAAAGCTAAGCGATTCCACAACAAATGCATCAGACCTAAGCTCTGCAGTCCTGCCACATCCAGCCGTGATTGGTGATGGACGATTTACTCACTAGAGGAGGAGGCTCCACAAGTATCCTTATCCTCAATGATGGAGGCCCAGCACATCTGTGCAAAAAGACAAGGCTGATGCATTTGCAACAATCCTCAGAGGTCCACAGCATCACAGATGTAAATCTTCAGCCAATATGATTCACTCCACATGATATCACTGGATATTGCAAAGGTTATGGGCCCTGACAATATTCCGGCAATAGTAGACTTGTACTCCAGAACTTGCCGGACCCCTAGCCAAGCTGTTGAAGTACAGCTACAACACTGGCATCTACGCGGCAATGTGGAAAATTGCCCAGGTGTGTCCTATACACAAGAAACAGGACAAATCCAACCCAACCAATTACGATTCTATCAGTCTACTCTCCATCATCAGCAAAGTGATGAGAGGAGTCTTCAACAGTGCTATCAAGCAGCACTTACTCAGCAACAACCTGCTCATGGATGCTCAGTTTGGGTTCCGCCAGGGTCACACAGCCCCTGACCTCATTACAGCCTTGGTTCAAACATGGACAAAAGAGCGAAATGCCAAAGGTGAGGTGAGAGTGACTGCCCATGACATCAAGGCAGCATTTGACCGAGTATGGCATCAAGAAGCCCTAACTAAACTGGAGTCAATGGGAATCAGGGGGAAATCTCTCTGCTGGTTGGAGTCATACCTGGCACAAAGTAAGATGGTTGGAGGGCAATCATCTCAGCTCCAGGACATCACTGCAGGAATTGCTCAGGGTAGTGTCCTAGGCCCAAACATCTTTAGCTGCTTCAACAATGAGTTCCCTTCCATCATATGGTCAGAAGTGGGGATGTTTGTGGATGACTGCTCAATGTTCAGCACCATTTTCGACTCCTCAGATACTGAAGCAGTCCCTGTCCAAATGCAGCAAGACCTCGACAATATCCAGGCTGGGCCGACAAGTAGCAAATTACACTGGTGCACAGACAGTGACCCAGCCGGGAATCGAACCTGGGACCCTGGCGCTGTGAAGCCACAGTGCTATCCACTTGTGCTACCTTGCTGCCCTAATTTGTGCTTCCCGTTGTATGGGAAAGCTGGGTGTAGAGGGATATGGACCAAATGCAGGCAATTGAGACTAGTTTAGTGGTAAAAACTGGGCGGAATACCCAGTTGTCACATTGTGATGTAGTCAAATGCAGCAACCAACAAAGAGGCAAGTACGTACCAACTGCAAATGAATGAGTACTGGCAGTCATCTACTTTAGGTATTATTGGTGAGGGAATGTTGGCAATGAAGTTTCACTGCTATTTTTTGCACAGTATTCTTGCATCTTTTACATCTACCTGAGTAGGTCAATGGAGCTTCAATTCAAAAGTGGACACCCTAATGCAGACCTCCCTCCACTTGGAATGTTTGCTCAAGACCATGGTAGCATTGGAACCCACACCACCTGACTCAGAGGTGAGTGCTACAAATGAAGTCCAAGCTGACACAAAATAAAGCCACCCCAACATTGGTTAGACCCTTCCCAATTACTGACAGACATTTTGTTGGAATATGTGGTAAGTCCAGAAATGGACAGAGGGTTGGGGTAGTCGGTTCTTTGGTGGGTTGTGCTGTACACTGTGACTCAGGGACATATGCAAAGGGTCTGATATCATGCCATGGTCACAAGTTGGCTTGGTTTGGCCAATGTGTTTCAGCTGTCTAAAAGGTCACAAGTTGCCACTGCGTAGCACTATTTGAGCGCAGCCACTCACCGTAGCAGCGTGTCACCTGACTAACCTAATGGCATTCAGCTGCAAAATACGATAAAGAGGAACGCAAAATAAATATTAACATGTTCGCATGAAACAAAACTTTATGCCATACAGAGTGAACATAAAATATAAGGAAAAGAAAGGACAAGGAAAGGTCACACAGCCCATCGAGCTTTCCCTGCCACTTTGTCCATGTACAGGATGCATCTACTTTCACCTACATTCTGCCATGACTCAATTTGTTCAAACCTAAACTATGAACTATCTTGGTGAAAGGTATCATGGTGCCTTGACTGATTTATGATTAAATGCCATCTTTTCCAATTTTAATGCTGTGAAGATCTTAAACAAAGTAAATAAACACAAGATGAGTAAATTTTCTCTGCT
This sequence comes from Scyliorhinus canicula, assembly GCF_902713615.1. Taxonomy (NCBI): domain Eukaryota; kingdom Metazoa; phylum Chordata; class Chondrichthyes; order Carcharhiniformes; family Scyliorhinidae; genus Scyliorhinus; species Scyliorhinus canicula. Next base: position 21,101,715 of record NC_052161.1, read on the forward strand.
TACTCTGTCCAGTGGCATCTTTTGTGTGAATTTCCTCTGTTGGATATTTCTGGCAAAACTAAGAATATATTTTTTTGAGATTTATGATTTTTCCCGAAGTTAAGCCTGAGGAAGTCTTCTGGAATACAATCGTGACACTGCCATGCTTGGCAGAGGAATTCTTCACACACCGGGGCGGTATTCTCCCCCTACCTGGCGGGGCGGGGGGTCCCGGCGTAGCGGAGTGGCGCCAACCACTCCGGGGTCGGGCCTCCCTAAAGGTGCGGAATTCTCCGCACCTTTAGGGGCTAAGCCTGCGCCGGAGTGACTCCCGCTCCACCGACAGGCACCAATGGCCTTTGGCGCCACGCCACTGGCATCGGGGCTGGCCGAAAGGCCTTCACCGGTCGGCGTGAGTCCGCGCATGCGCTGGAGCGTCAGCGGCCGCTGACGTCACCACCGGCGCATGCGCGGTGGAGGGGGTCTCTTCCATCTCCGCCATGGTGGAGGCCGTGGCGGCGGCGGAAGAAAAAGAGTGCCCCCACGGCACAGACCCACCCGCCGACCGGTGGGCCCCGATCGCGGGCCAGGCCACCATGGGGGCACCCCCCTGGGGTCCAATCGCCCGGCGCCCCCCCACCCCCCCCCACCCCCAGGAACCCGGGGCCCGCTCGCGCTGCCCTCTCCCGCTGGCACAGAGGTGGTTGAAACCACGTTGGTGGGAGAGGCCTGACAGCAGCGGGACTTCAGCCCATCGTGGGCCGGAGAATCGCCGCGGGGGACCTGCCGACCGGCAGGGCGCGTTTCCCGCCCCCGCCAATTCCCGGGTGGCGGAGAATTCCAGACACGGCGGGGGCGGGTTTTACGAAGGCCCCAGGCGATTCCGCCCCCGGTCTTTAACTTCATTCTGAACTGCATATATTTCAGAAAATAGCAATGGGATCAACTCAGCTCTTTATTCCTGGATTGGATTGGATTTTGTTTATTGTCACGTGTACCGAGGTACAGTGAAAAGTATTTTTCTGCGAGCAGCTCAACAGATCATTAAGTACATGGGAAGAAAAGGGAATTAAATAAAATACATAATAGGGCAACACCAGTTATGCAATGTAACATAAGCACCGGCATCGGATGAAGCATACAGGGTGTAGTGTTAATGAGGTCAGTCCATAAGAGGGCCATTTAGGAGTCTGGTAATAGCGGGGAAGAAGCTGTTTTTGAGTCTGTTCGTGCGTGTTCTCAGACTTCTTTATCTCCTGCCTGATGGAAGAATTTGGAAGAGTGAGTAAGCCGGGTGGGAGGGGTCTTTGATTATGCTGCCCGCTTTCCCCAGGCAGCGGGTGATGTAAATGGAGTCAATGGATGGGAGGCAGGTTCGTGTGATGGACTGGCAATCCTCATCGCCACAGTGCTGAGTGATGACGCATGGCATGTTTTGGTGGCTCTCTGGTTACTTTTTTGATTTGTGAACGGAGGTTTGGTGCCTTTGTGATGTTTCACCTCTACAAGTTAAGCAGGAACAATCATTCTAATCTATAAATCCTCGTCAAATTTCTTTGTAGTCCTGTGCTAGAATGTGAAGTTTCAAGAAGCTTCGGCATACATGGTAAGCTGCCTTTGAAACTGCATGTAACAATATATAGCTGTACTTTATTACTAACCAATTACATTAATCAGACAGAGTGCAATTCATGAGCAAAGCTTTGGATTTTTTTTTCCATTTTCTGTTTAGTTCTGTCAATTATAGCTGCAAATAGTTCTCACCATAGTTCACTGTGCACCAATTATTTAGCAATTACTAGTTTCCCTACAACATTCTCCCTTTCAGTTTAATTACCATTGTCACAGAGAGTTTTTTGTGCAGGCAATGTTCTCGGGCCAACCAGGAACACCCTGCCCTGACAACCATGCTCAAAGTTCATCACGTTTTCTGCAGGGCTAAATCCATTCGTCACGGGCCACAATTTTTATGATGTGATTTTTTTTTTAAATGTTGATTCACAATCGAATGGAAAATGGTGGCTGAAGATGCAAATGGTGACCCAGTGGCAAAATTGTATAAGTGACTGCGCTGTTGATCAGAGTTCTGTTTAAACACCTGTGGCTGAACGTGTATTGTGCAACATTATTAACCAGTACATGGAAGAAGTACCTGTCAGCAATTTTAACGAAAGCGTTAACACTGCAGTGCACCGTGCCTGATGGGTGCATCTTCTGTAAGATACACTGCCTCAACTTACCAAGGCCTCTACAACAGAACGGAGAATACAAGGGCAGCACTGACATTGAAACATCACCACCTCCAAATAGTTGCCTGGAACTTGGAATTATATCGCCATTCTCTCATTGCCACTGAGTCAAATCCAGGAAATCACTATCCAACAGCATTGTTCTTTTGGATTCATTCTTGGGATGTGGGTATTGTTACTAAGGGCAGCATTTATTGCTTTTAAAAGGTGTTGATTAACCACCTCCGATGAGCACAACTGAATAACTTGCTGGGCCATTTTAGACGGACGTCAAGAGTCAACCACATGTGGGTCTGGAGTCACCTGTAGACCAGACAGGGTAAGGATGGCAGAACCTCCTTGCCTAAAGGATATTGATCAACCAGACAGGTTTATTTTTTTACAAAGGTTAGGTTAATTCACAGTCAGCATTATTGATATTGGCTGGGATTCTCCGGCCGCTCGCTGGCGGAGGGTGGGGGGGTGGGGGAGGATTCGCTAGTCCCACTGGGCAGCGCATACCCGCTCGCAGGCTTCGCAGCAGTGTGGGAGTGGCTTCAATGGGAATTCCCATTGGCAGCGGTGGGAACGGAGAGTCCCACCACCAGCGCATTACACGCCGACCCCCGCCGCCGAGTAACGTGCAGCTGGGAGGCCGGAGAATCCCGTATTCCAGATTTTATTTAGTTAATTGAATCTAAATTCCCCTGCTGCCTTGGTGGAATTTCTAGATCATCAGTCCAGGCTTCTGGACTACCAATCCAGTAACGAAACCACTATGCTACAGTGTCGGAATCATATGGAATGTAGCATGTACGAAGGTGGGATCATGACCACCTCCTCAAGGGGAATGAGGGCTGAGAAATAAATACTGGCCTTGCCAGCAATGTCCACATCCTGGGAATTCATTGAAAATGGACCATTTTTTGATCGGTCAATGGCCTTGTTAAAATGGAGGACAAAGCAATCTCATGTGAATACATTAACAACTGAGTTACTGGTATTGCACAAGAAGATTTCAACCCATTGAGAACAAAAAAAGAACAAAGGATCCTGCCTCTTTGAGAAGCATGTATGGATATGTAAACAAGAGGCAATAAAATACACTTGACTGCACCAAGGGTTAAACTAAGACCAATTCCCCAACTTTTACAAAGCTTCCGCATGTTTATTTTAGTGATACTCTTTTTCTTTTGATCCTTATCCGTGCTGCCTCCCATGAATGTTCCTGCCCCAGGTTCCCAGTAGGGTCAGGTATGAAACCCAGCTCATTAGAGAATAGAGATTTATCAGTGAGAAAATGTAATTGATAGCTGTAGGCCAGTGAGTACTGATTTATGACTACGAATATTTTAGATTCTGAGAACTGATGTTGCTTTAGTGGTGATGGCAGGTGTTCCTCACAATACAGTTTGCTGAAATTGTGGTTCGCAACGCGTATGGTCTTGAGGTGCCTGCGATGCCTCTGAACCTTTAGTGCTAAGGGTTTTGAGTACTGGCGATCCACGTTTCTAATTGTCTATCAGTCTGACACTATGGAGCTAATTAGTGTCTTTAATTAGGTTTTTATTTTTGACGCGTGAGAATAAGGGTTGGTGTGAACAAGAAGTTTGGTCTTTTTAGCACCTTTCTGTGAACTGAAGGTTTTGGCTGCAGTTTACATTCTAATTAGCATCACAGAGTGAGAATTCTATTTTTTAATCAAACCCTATTAATTAAGCTTATCTATTTAAGTGATTTTAACCCGTATAAGCTTATTATTTAGGTTTATAGCAAATGGCATGTGTACATCATCTATTTATTTCCTCTTGGTTCTGTTTCTTAGCAGTCTTTCAAAGAGGAATCCATGAATTAACCCTGCAAAAGCAACGCTTTCTTAATTAGATTTCTTTGGAATTAACAGGCAAATTGCTCCAGTGGATTACGTGGGTAAACAACTTGCCGGCACCATTGACTTTAACTGTAGCCTATAAGCCCAACAGAAATCTGCTTCCTTTTTTATTGTCTTGCTAAAACTTTCTGAACTTATTATTTTACACGGGGAACTCAACCTTCAACTCCAATGAAAAAACTGTTAACTTGTATGTCTTTGTCAAACGCTAATTGATCCACTGTGCAATTCTAACCTTTTTTTCATTGATGGTTTCCAGTGCTACTTCTGTAGGATACAGTAACTGTCTTATGTTATCACTTTCCCCTTAAAATGACATTTTCTGTTGGGCAATCGTCACCTCACTTTCTGATTAATCCCGCTCTGCAGAATATTTGCAGTTGAAATTTCTTTAAATCCCTGATATAGTTCATTAGACCCATTCACATAATAAAATAACACCACTCAATCAACAAACATAAAAAATAAATCATCATTTTTGGAAATCATGCTGAAAGCATTGATTTGTAAAGTGAATGGTCTTGTGGGGGAGAAATGGATTGAGGCCATCCAGAAATGCAAACCTTTTCAACCTTATGTTATTTATAAACCTGTTTTTAAATTATTGCTAATGAGCTTTGGCTATTCCCCAGGAGATCAGGCTTGTCTGCTGCAGGAAGAGGGGTCATTTGTTCGATATTTATTGCAATTATTTGTAATATTCATTATTTGCTATATTATGATTTGAAGGATACCATTGCATTCGTTGAAATTAGCTTCCTTTAAATAATGCTGTGCATTTCAATGCTCAAAACAGTTAGATTCCTAAATTTAAACTATTATTAGATGCATGTTTCAGCGTTATTATCGAAACGTTTTTTAAAAATTTGTCCAGTTAAGGGGCAATTTGGCTTGCAGTCCACCTACCCTGCACATCTTTGGGTTATGGGGGTAAGACCCACGCAGCCATAGGGAGAATGTGCAAACTCCACACGGAGAGCGACCCGGGGCCGTGATCGAACCCGGGACCTTGGCGTGGTGAGGCAGCAGTGCTAACCCCTGTGCCACCATGTCGTCCTTCTAAAGTCTTGACCAGAAATGGCAATTCCCTCTGTGCTATGGTACACTTCAGCAATAACTTGAACTCATTCCCAACTTCATTGTCTTTGGCAGTATTTCCCCCAGAAAATTGTATCACCTTTAATTAGACTGCGGCAGCTCAGAGTGATTGAATGTTGGGATTTCCCAAACACCCATGTTTTTTCCTTTCCATACACCAGGACTCAGCGAATTAGGGGTCAGAAATGTTCATATGGTGTCACCCAGCCAGAGGGTTCAGTGATAACCAACGCAACTCTTCTATCATCCTTCAACCAACCAAATAAATGACTTGGTGAAGGTTTAAAACAGCACAGAAATTCAGAGTGGTGGTGGCATTTAAAGGGAGGGGGGAGAGAATTTGACAATGTTATGTTACAAATTTAAAAAGGAATTAATAAATGAAAGTAAAGTATCATCTTCAAATAAATAAATAAACAAAAACTAACATCACAATCCATTCGTCATCATCATAGAATTTACAGAGCAGAAGGAGGCCATTTGGCCCATCGAGTCTGCATCGGCTCCTGGAAAGAGCACCCTACCCAAGGTCAACACCTCCACCCTATCCCCATAACCCATGTAATCATGTAGTAGGCAAAATGAATCAGATTACATCAGATATAGATAGATATCTGAGTGTATTTGACACAGTAGTAACACAGACAATTCAGCAATTCGTGAATGGTGAGATTGTCCTGGATGATTACAATTGTAGGAAATGTCAATGAGTTAAGTTACTCCAGTTCAGAGTCATTTATTTGGAGTAACCTAACTCATAAATTAAGAGGGAAGGATGTTTGCAAATTTTACTCTGTAACACTGTCACACCACAAAGAGGAGTGTTTGACCGACAGTCAATAAGCTAGGAATACCCAATAGGGATAGAGAAGGAAGAATCTCAGAAACTGTCTGACAGGTATGATGTACTCACTACCTCTGGGGATATGAGGAAGACTGCAGGCAGGATTGTCAGAATGCTAACCAAAGCACCAGGAAATTCAAGGGGGTGGGGGGGGGGGGGGGGGGGGGGGAGGGGGGGGGGGGGGGTTGGTGGGGGGCAGTGGAAGCAAAATATAAGGTTGCATTTGCCTCCAACACAGCGAATGCAAAGTTATACTCCGTGACGTCATTGCGAGCCACGGAGTAGGTAACCAATGGTCAACCGCAGAGATGCTTGTCGAACAATCGTTGAAGCCATGAATTTTGAAAGATATTTTAAGCAAATACAGATACTGTAAAAAAAACACCAGGCTAAACCCCATCTCCAAACCAGTAAAAGAAAAAGACATTATGCACAACAATGTTCACCCTGCACCCCAAGCATTGTCAGCCCAGAATTCAAACTGACCTTCAGCACCTTCCCTGCTCCTTAGGTCAATGTACCCAGTCAATGTACTGGCGCTGGAGGGTGTGCAGAGGAGATTCACTAGGTTAATCCCAGAGCTGAAGGGGTTGGATTATGAGGAGAGGTTGAGTAGACTGGGACTGTACTCGTTGGAATTTAGAAGGATGAGGGGGGATCGTATAGAAACATTTAAAATTATGAAGGGAATAGATAGGATAGATGCGGGCAGGTTGTTTCCACTGGCGGGTGACAGCAGAAATAGGGGACATAGCCTCAAAATAAGGGGAAGTAGATTTAGGACTGAGTTTAGGAGGAACTTCTTCACCCAAAGGGTTCTGAATCTATGGAATTCCTTGCCCAGTGAAGCAGTTGAGGCTCCTTCATTACATGTTTTTAAGGTAAAGATAGATAGTTTTTTGAAGAATAAAGGGATTAAGGGTTATGGTGTTCGGGCCGGAAAGTGGAGCTGAGTCCACAAAAGATCAGCCATGATCTAATTGAATGGCAGAGCAGGCTCGAGGGGCCAGATGGTCTACTCCTGCTCCTAGTTCTTATGTTCTTATGTATTAGGAATTTGAAAGTGCATCAGTTTATTGCAGTTACAACTGGAGAAGCAGCTATTGTTCTAATGCATGGCAACTTTTAGTCAATCTGCTACCTTCACATTATTGGTTATGTGGCAGAAAAATCAGATTTCCTCTCTTACATGGTTTTAAAGCATGCTTGGTTATTGCCAGTCAAGTTATACTAACTAATTATTCACAAATTTGAAAGTTCAATAATACTTTTTAGTTCCTCAGATACTCATGGGCCGAAGATTTTTATTCTTAATGAATAAAATAATCCATAAATTCAGGTTCTTAGATATTTTAATACAATTGTAGCTTTTGGACTCAAATAGTTTTGTTTGTAAATGAGAAAGAAATGACCCTGAACTACATTTCGCCAGAAGTTTTCAGCTGAAGGTGAAATCCTGCTCCAGCACTCTACACGGTTTTTATTAAAGATAAGTTTATTGGAGGCATCTTCAAATATATGCAAAAAGACATGAAGAACCATAACAAACCAACAACAGCGTAATAACATGTCGTACGCTAACTTTGCACAGTCCCTCCTACCTGCCCCTCTTTAGCCAGGGTAACCCTCCACCCCCCTCCTTCTCTCCTAACAAAGAAAAGAATGAGAGAAAAGAGAAAAAAAAAACCCCCACGCTAAAATTTTAGTATGCTTTAAAGAAGACGAACAGCTTCTACGTCGTGGAGAATCCCTCACCCAACGCTCAGATGTCGAATTTAATCTTTTCTAAGTGAAGAAATTCCACCAGGTCATTCAGCCATGACCCTACCCTTCGTGGCTCCGAATCCCGGCAACTCAGCAAGATCCTCCTCCGAGCTAACAGGGAGGCAAAGGCCACTGCGTCAGCATCCTTCCCCGCCTGAGCACCCGGATCATCCAACACTAGCATAGCGTTTAGCACTGTTGCTTCACAGCGCCAGGGTCCCAGGTTTGATTCCCGGCTTGGGTCATTGTCTGTGCGAAGTCTGCACGTTCTCCCCGTGTCGGTGTGGGTTACCTCCGGATGCTCCAGTTTCCTCCCACAAGTCCCGAAAGATATGCTGTTAGGTCTTTTGGACATTCTGAACTCTCCCTCAGTGTAACCGAACAGGCGCCGGAATGTGGTGACAAGGGGCTTTTCAGAGTAACTTAAGCCTACTTGTGACAATAAAGATTATTATTATTACACTCCAAAAATTGCTACTTACGGGCTTTGTGTTACCTCCATTCCCAAGACCTTTGACAATACTTCTGTAACCCCCTTCCAAAACCCCACCAGCCTTGGACATGGCCAGAATATGTGGGTATGGTTCGCCAGTCCCCCAGCACACCGCACGCATTGGGCCTCTACTCCTAGGCAGAATCGACTCATCCTGGACGTTGTCATATGAGCCGTGTGCACCACCTTAAACTGTATTAGGCTTAATCTTGCTCATAACAAGGATGTGTTAATCCTGCATAGGGCCTCCTTCCAAATCATCATCACTCCCCACCCCCCGCCACCCACACCCCCATTTCCTCCATCCACAATTATGGCAAACATTTCACCAACTGGACTTAACATGCTGTCGAATTGGTCATTTTTCTGTTTGCAAACAATAACTCTTGTTACAACCATTTTAACAATATCCATAGTTGCTGCCCTGTTCACTGCTGGGGATATGGAAGTTTGTTTCAGTTCTTGAATCAAACTTTCTCTGCTTCATTCCTACTTCAATACACAGCAAAGTTTTTGGTTGAAATAGGCTCTTATTTAATGCATTAAAAATGTTTTGTTATTATATGAATCTATTAAAATGGTGTCAACATCAGGCAGGACTGGCCTAGGATAATAGGATGAGTACTTCCTTTCTATGGTGAGTGTAGTTTGAAGAGGGATAAAGAGAGAAGATATAGGATACTTCATGCAGAAGGTTAGGTGGAGGAGTGGGACACATTCTCCCCGTGTCTGTATGGGTTTTACCCCCACAACACAAAAATGTGCAGTTAGGTGAATTGTCCACGCTAAATTGGCCCTTAATTGGAAACAAAAAGAATTGGGTATGCTAAATTTATTTTTTAAAAGGTGGAGGAGTGGCTATGGATTGCTATAAATTGCTGGATATAATGGGGAAAAGGCAGTTGAGAGGATCTATGAGTATAAATATCAATAAAGTTAACAGAGTAGTATTTATTGCTGATGATAACTAACAGGGCTATTGCTGTTTAGACAAGAAAGACTGAGAGAACCGTAATATGATAAGAAGGTTTTCAATATCCTTGTGATAGAATGGACAAACCAGAGAAAGCTGAAAATATATGGCAGAAGTTAATTTATGGAGGTAATCAGTGACTAGCTCTTAACATTAAAAGAATGATATAAGGGTAGACGTTACATTAGATTTAGTATTAACAGTCCAACAGATGTAATTAGTAACCTGAAATAGGCCGATGTGTGGTCTCTACTCATTATTGAGCTAGACTTGTTAACATACAGTAAGCTGAAGCAAAATGCAACAATACCAATTCACAAGACTTTAGACAGACAAACGATTAAAAGAGGGAATCTAGGGGGGTGTAAATGGGAAGCAGTACCAGAAAATAAAACAATCGTTCAGAAACATTTCTTTCCCCAGGCTTGGCCCGAAAGTGGAAAAAGTATTGGATGTCCTTATGATACATGGAAGAAATGTAGCAAGGCCAAAATCGTAACGACAGAACAGAGAGAACATAAACAGCCTATATGGTAAACAGAATGTTTAAAAGAGATAGGGCAAAAAATACAAGGGACTGGGAAAATCGCTCTATATGAAAACAAAGTGGAAAAGGCATGAATTTCAGACAGAAACTGCTCCCTCCGAACACACCCCATACAGCTATGGTGTCATGGAGACCTACGTCACATTTCAGAGATGCCGTGGATGACCTGGCTGCTGTGGAGTCGAGGCTGGACACCCTGCTCTCCTGAGGGGTTTGGAGGACCAGCCACAGGACCATCAGTGCCGGCTGGGAGGCAGTGGCGGCTGCAGCGGCTGTCCATTCGTGTGGAACCATGAGGAGGACTGCAGTCCAATGCAGGAAGAAGCTCAACGGCCTCCACTGGGCCACACATGGAGTGGACATCGCCCCCTGGTGTCAGCTCCACCTGCTACCCCCAGACTTTCCCCCACTCACCAATGGGTACAGTGGCTGGCACCAGGGCCTTCAGAGGATGCCCATCAGGGACGTTAAACGACACAGGGTGTGTAAAGCAGATAGCTGCCTTCACCTCTGTTGTGCATCCTGAGGACACACCTAGATACATACTAGAACATACAGTACAGAAGGAGGCCATTCGGCCCATCGAGTCTGCACCGACCCACATAAGCCCTCACTTCCACCCTATCCCCATAACCCAATAACCCCTCCTTAACTTTTTGGACACTAAGGGCAATTTAGCATGGCCAATCCACTTAACTTGCACGTCTTTGGACTGTGGGAGGAAACCGGAGCACCCGGAGGAAACCCACGCAGACACGGGGAGAATGTGCAGACTCCACACGGACAGTGACCCAGTGGGGAATCGAACCTGGGACCCTGGCGCTGTGAAGCCACAGTGCTAGCCACATGAGCTACCGTCCTGCCCTGCAGCGGCACAGCACAGAAGCCTAAGAAGATTGAGGGTCACTGAGTGGGCACTGGGGGTAGTGGGGGCAGCATCGGCAGCTAGGGACAGTTAGGGTTTCAAATGTTCACAACTAAAACATGTTACACCTGATACATGTGAAGTCTCTTCCACGTTATTCCGCATAGTAGGCTGACTTGCATCCCCACCCCCTGTTGCCCTCTACTCCCCCCAGCCCTTGCTCCCCGGGCAAGTGGTCTGAGATCTGGATACCCTAAGGTATACCATGAGCAGATGATGGCTGTGCACGGGCTGTCAGCAGAAAGATAGGAGTCAGACCACGGCGTAGACCGAGGACCACAGAGTTTACCTCACAGTGGGTTATCATCATTCTCCTTCCTTGTGTAATGGCTCGCTGATGGTGCCGACACAGCGGCCTGTCACCCTGGAGTGATATGGCACAGACAGAGGGTGGGGGTGGGCAATAGGCGAGGAAATGTGATCGAGGGAGCGGGGGAAGAAGGGGAGAGGGGAGGGAGGGAGAAGTGGGGGGAAGGGGTTGTGAAGGGGGGAGAAGGGAGTAGGAGATGAGATGATGGACAAAGTCTCGTTCTATGGGACGAAAGAGAAAATGCTGGAAAATCTCAGCAGGTCTGGCAGCATCTCTAGACAGAGAAAAGAGCTAACGTTTCGCATCCGATGACTCTTTGTCAAAGCTAACAGACAGAGAAAATTTTAAATATTTATACTGTGCAGTGAGAATGAAAGATGAGTCATAGCCACAGAAACCCAGGGAAACCGGGTGCTAATAGCCCCAGAAACCAAGGGGACAGAGTACTGATGGCAGTCCCCAGAGAGAACAAAAGGAGTGAAAGGCCAAACAGCAGAGAAACTAACATCAGAGGCTGAACTGTGATAGATGTAGATGTGGGAAGAGGGGAAGGGGAAAACAAAGAGGAGAAAAGGGTAAGGAAAGGTTGATAAGATGGGGGGGGGGGGGTGTTCATATATATTAAGAAAGACAAGAATGAGAGAAATGGTAAAAGACAGTTAAAATGAAATGGGATGAAAATAAATGGGTCAATGTGGGGGAGAGCTAATCATCTGAAGTTGTTGAATTTGATGTTGAGACTGGAAGGCTGTAGCGTGCCTAACCGGAAGATGAGATGTTGTTCCTCCAGTTTGCATTGAGCTTCACTGGAACATTGCAGCAGGCCAAGGACAGACATGTGGACATGGGAGCAGGGTCTTTTGTTAAAATGGCAAACAACGGGAAGGTCAGGGACCTGAATGCGCACAGACGGAAGATGCTCAGCAAAGCGATCACCCAGTCTACGTTTGGTCTCTCCGATATAGAGGAGACCACATTGGGAGCAGCGAATGCAGTAGACCAGATTGGAAGAGATGCAAGTGAAACGCTGCTTAACCTGGAATGAGTGTTTTGTGCCTGGGATGTTAAGCATGGAAGAGGTAAAAGGGCAGGTGTTACACCTTCTGCGATTGCATGGGAAGGTGCCATGGGTGATGGGAGAGGTACTGGGTATGGTGGAGGAGTGGGCTAGATTGTCTCGGAGGGAACGGTCTCGGCAGAATGCTAACAGTGGGAGTGAAGGGAGGGTGTGTTTGGTGGTGGCATCACGGTAGAGTTGGTGAAAATGGCGGAGGATTATGCTTTGCATACGGAGGCTGGTGATATGAAATGTGAGAACGAGGGGGACTCCAGCCTTGTTCTGGAAGGGAGGGGAGGGGGCGAGGGTAGTGGCGCAGGAGATGGACCGCACACTGTTGAGGGCCCTGTCAACAACTGTAGGTGGGACATCATGGTTGAGGAAGAAGGAACACATTGTCGAAGCACCATTTTGGAAAGTGGCACGAACGGAACAAATGCAACGGAGGTGAAGGAGGTGAGAGAAAGGATTGAGTCCTTACAGGGTGTAGATGCGAAGAGCTGTAGTCCAGATTGCTATGGGAGTCAGTGGGCTTGTAGTGGATATTAGCAGATAGCCTATTGCCAGAAATGGAGATAGAAAGATCATGGAAGGGAAGTGTCTAAGATGGACCCTCTGATATCACCCTCTGATGTTAGTTTCTCTGCTGTTTGGCCTTGCACATCTTTTGTTCTCTCTGGGGACTGCCATTAGTACTCTTTCCCCTTGGTAGCTGTGGTCATTAGCACCCGGTTTCCCTGGGTTTCTGTGGCTATGACTCATCTTTCATTCTCACTCCACAGTATAAATATTTCCCACTTTCTCTGTCTGTTAGCTTTGACAAAGAGTCATCGGACTTGAAACATTTGCTCTTTTCTCTCCCTACAGATGCTGCCAGACCCGCTGAGATTTTCCAGCATTTTCTCTTTCGTTTCAGATTCCAGAATCCGCAGTAATTTGCTTTTATCATCCAATGGGAAACGGGCAAGGATGTGGGTCCCCCGGTCTTCCGGACACTCGCCACCGCCTGTTCTCCTTCCTTTGGCTGCTCCCGTGGACCGCGGCTCGTCCTCCAGCCCCTCCTGGTCCAGCCTCTCCTCTTCAGACGAAGCCGCATGTCCCTCCACCTCCAGCATGACGCCCCGATATTGTGCCAGGTTGTGGGGGGCACAGCAAACCACCACAAAGCGGGTGACCCTCTGGGGGTATACTGCAGGGCATCACCAGAGCATTTGAGGCATCGGAACCGCATTTTGAGCAATCCAATTTACCATTCAATGACAGCCCGGGTGGTCACATGGGCCTCGTTATATAGGGTCTCCGCATCAGTCTTCGGCCTCCGCATTGGTATCATTAGCCAGGACCTGAGCAGGTACCCCTTATCCTCCAAGAGCCGACACATGAACCTGGGTGGTCCTCGAAGATACCGGGGATCTCCAAGTGTCCCAGGGTGTAGCTGTTGTGCACACTCCCAGGGAAGCATGCACATACTTGTATGATGGGTGGTCGCACACAAATTGCACTCAGGGAGTGGAACCCATTCCTGATAATGAAGGGAGTGCCCTGGTGGCCCAGTGTGTGCAAGGTGACATACGTGTCATCAATTACCCCCTGGACCTGGGGCATCCCGGCGCTGGCAGATAATCCTGCTACCTGGGCATCTTGATAGGCTTGCTTCAGCTCAAAGCTTTTATAGTCTGATGCCCAGGCACACAGGGCATCTATGACTTCACGGATGCACTAGTGGGCTGTAGGTTGTGAAATGTCGCACAAGTCCCCACTTGTGTCCTGGAATGATGGCAGAGGTTAAGGGCTGTGGTGACCTTCATGGCCACCGGGAGCAGGTATCCTCCTCCTCCACACGGTGCCAAGTCCGCAGGACATGGCACAGGTGCCGCTCCGTCTCTTTGTTGAGGCAGATCCTCCTACTGCACATGCTGTCCGACATCTCCTCAAAAGACGAACAACGCCTGTACACCTTGGGCGGTTGCTGACCTCCCCCCTGGATCCCTTCCTGGACTGATAGGTGGCCGGGTCCTCAGGGTGTGCAGTGAGGCCCTGCACATAGGCTGCTGCCTCAAGCCTGCGTCGACACTGCTGCCGCCTTCTCCAGCATCTGGACTGCCACCAGCACCACGAGAGCATCTGCTGTCGGGTTTACGATACCATCCATAATGAGATATCTGTAAGGCATAGGAGAGGGTGAGAGATCGACAATCAGTTATGACTTCCACCCTGGGATCCTCAAATCCCTCAAGCCTCCCCCGTGCTTACTTTCCCGCCTTCTCTCAGGGTGCCATCCAACCAGCCAGTTGTGCTGGGAGACCCCGCTCTGCACATGCAGCCCCGACCACAACAGGGGCCGCTGGACCCCAAACCCCAGACCCCAGTACGCTCCCCAATCCACACATACTCAATCTCTGGCCGCGGGGAACAGCTGGAGGAAGAAGAACAGGTGGTGGCGAGCATCCAGTGCTGAAGCCCAGCTCTTATGTGTTTGACCATTGCAGTTGCCTCTGTGTGCTGACGCCCCCAGGGTCCAAAATGTCCAGTCCTCACAGCTTGATTGGGATGCTGGAAATAACACTCACCTGAGACATGGCACTTGTACCAGGAGATTCCACTCAAGAGCTGTGAAGTGCTCATACAACTAGCAAAGCCAATTCCCTTTTAGCAATAGCCTTCAGCTGTGCAGCCAGAGGCTGCTCACAGTCAAGGGAGGTTAAAGTGACCTGCACCATGTTACCACAGGCTGGATCTGCCCTTGACATGTTCGGTGGGACAGACAGGCGCAGCTGTAGTTGCCCCTGTTATGGGTATACACAATCTGGGGAATGGCCTGTGGGACCCACGGGCGATGAGCCCCTCACCCCCACAGCCTAGAGGCGAACCCCCCCCCCCCCCTGCTGATGGCACCAAGCCCCCCCCCCCCCCCCCCCCCCCCCCCCCCCCCCCCCCCCCCCCGACCAGGCCTGGCTCTCCCATGGGCTGCATGCCCGATTGCAAAGATGGCTACTCACCTCCTGTGATCCCCTGAGCAACCATTGCGCTAGCTTCACATTTTAAACAGGTGTACTAAAGGGCATTGGCATGACCACTTGCTGGGTCGCTGGTAGATCATGGAAGGCCATTTGATAGGGTGTCCATCCTGTTAATGAGATGGAGATTGTCCTCAATTGGTGTTAATTGGTACCTCGCCAAGTCGAGACGGGATCCGGGACCACCAACAGGAGCGGGCCGGTCAGATCAGAAACCGATCGGCGCCTGGTGTGAATTCGGATTTCGGCCTCTCCCACTATATAATGGTCTCACACGGATCCACGCGCAACGTGGCCGTTAGATCGCGCCCCATGTTTAGCTGTGAAAAGAATGTTTAAAAGCCCTCGCAGGATTTTCAAGTGATAAATTGTGGGTGTCAGGTAATGCCGTTATGTTACAATTCTCCTTTTCAATACAAACAAGGAATAAACTCTTGATTCAATCAGGTTGGCTCTGGATTCCATGGGAAATGTTGAGTAAGGTTAAGAATGTGTTAATAAGAAACTCACAGAACAAAGAAGCATGTTTCAGGTGTGTATTTAGGCGGTATTTAGATGGTCTTATGGCTGCAATTGCTTTTATTTCCCAACCCCGGCAGGATGTGCAGCATCTTAATTTGTATATCGTAGTTTGGTTTCAACTAACTAATTAATTAAGAATGAGGTACTTATGTTAATATATATAACGTTGTGCATTGG
This sequence comes from Scyliorhinus canicula, assembly GCF_902713615.1. NCBI lineage: Eukaryota > Metazoa > Chordata > Chondrichthyes > Carcharhiniformes > Scyliorhinidae > Scyliorhinus > Scyliorhinus canicula. Next base: position 21,117,540 of record NC_052161.1, read on the forward strand.
CAACAATAAATGATGCAAAACAAAACCTCAGGCAAAGGTGTCAGGGGTAAACACGGAAACCGGTCAGTTTCTTTCAATTCATTAGATCTAAAAAAAAATGGAACCAAATCATCACAATCAACAACAACAGAAGGGTGAAGAAAGGAATGATTATCACAGCTTGAACAAAGTGTAGCAAAGTCTATCAATTTTACAAGATTAAGTTGAACAGTGAACAGAAACATGTGTCACACACACAAACAATCCATAAAGTGCTACATAAGCATTATTAATTGGTGTAAAAAAGGATGATAGTAAAACATTACTATCAACTCCACAAAGGAGAATGAATGCCCTCAAAGCCAGTCTAGTTTAATAAAGTGGTGACTAATCTTCTATATTGTTCAATATAGGACAAGTGTTTTGGGATCACTCCATGACATTTACCATAATCAAGTAACCAGTAATAATTTACAATTCAATAACGTTAATGATTCAAACTCTGTGTCAGTATCCTTCAACTGAACGTTGGCTGCATGAATTAAATTCTGCGTCTTTGGTATTTCCAGTGGCCTGACATTGTCGGTGCATGTATTTGTTAAAAATCATTAGTGAAACAAGTCTTTCGTTTGTACAATGATGCTTTCTTTGTTCATCTCTGAAGCTAAATCATCGCCTCAGAAGAGGACAAAGCCTCATTTGCGGGAGAATTAGCAGCAGCCACAAAAGAAAGACTTCCTAAAAACTGTGCTTTAACTGATGGGAAGATGGTTAGATCATCCAGCGGGCTCTTTCTGGACAGCACTAAACAAATTGAAGGGTCTGTAACAAGTTGTCCAGGGGACAAGCCAGCCATAGGAAAGGTGACTGTCCTTTGACACCTCCAAACTAACCCAGAGCTCGCAGTCACGCAACTGCTTTATCAGGCGTTTAGCATTATTTGTGCCAGTGTTCAGTCTACTAATATTGTGCAATTAGGTTGAGCAAAGTTGGCAAAACAAGGTGACTGTGTATTTAGTATGCTCTGCACACTGCTGCAAAACCAACAACGCTTTTCTCTCTGCTCTGGCACATTCCCTCATGGTTCTCTCAAGTCATCTGAAGGCTCTTTTACAGAGAGAAACAATGTACAGTTAATCTGTGGCTGTAGTGACCGTTAATTTAAAGCTCAGCTCCGGTGTTATACAGTTCCTGTAAGTAAAACAAAATAAGATAAATAATTTGGTCTGGAATCACATGTCATCATCTGGCGATGTTATTGGTTTTATCTGGGCAGCACGGTAGCACAGTGATTAGCTATGTTGCTTCACAGTGCCAGGGTCACAGGTTCAATTCCCAGCTTGGGTCACTGTCTGTGCGGAGTCTGCACGTTCTCCCCATGTCTGCGTGGGTTTCCTCCGGTTTCCTCCCACAAGTCCCAAAAGACGTGCTATTCGGTAATTTGGACGTTCTGAATTCTCCCTCATTGTACCCGAACAGGCGCCGGAGTGTGGCAATTAGGGGATTTTCACAGTAACTTCATTGCAGTGTTAATGTAAACCTACTTGTGACAATATAGATTATTATTATTATCTTCAGCTGTTCATTGCTACACATTTATCTATTTCAGACATTGCATTGACACATTTATATACATTTGAAAATTATATATTCATTTAGATTTACTTCCTTGCGTTCTACTCCAAATAATTCCACTCATATATACCAGTTTTAAGATATTTTTATAGTTGTTGAATATAAAATATGCATTTTCCTCACTTGTGTCTTCTGTGTTATCTTATCCTTCCATTCATATTTTTCACTCACATTTCATGAGCAGATGAGATTATTTGCTAAAGTGTCCGTTCACGCTAATCATAATAGTTTCTAGAATGTTCAATAAAATGTAAGCCACATAAATGTTTCATTTGCATATGTTTCCAATGTTTTTTTTAGAATCTTTATTGTCACAAGGAGGCTTACATTGAAGTTACTGTTTACAATGAAGTCACTGTGAAAAGCCCAGGGTCGTCACATTCCAGCGCCTGTTCGGGTACACTGAAGGAGAATTCAGAATTTACAATTCACCTAACAACACGTCTTTCGGGACTTGTGGGAGGAAACCAGAGCACCCGGAGGCAACCCACGCAGACACTGGGAAAACGTGCAGACTCCACCCAGACAGTGACCCAAGCCGGGAATCGAACCTGGGATCCTGGCACTGTGAAGCAACAGTTCTAAGTGCTACCATACACATTCAAAACAGTGTGATGAGTGTAACTCAGCTGCATCATTAAAAAACATTCCCTCACAAACAATTCCAGTAGCTGCATTCATAGCAGTTCACACTCTGAAACTTTTTTTATCGGTAAGCTTTGGAGTTGGTTTGTTCCAAGTAGGTTTTCATATTTCCAGGACTTCAAGCCACCAGACAATTTGGAATTGGTTTCTGTGATGTTCATGTCTAAGATTTATGCTTTTGTAAAAGGACATTTTAGTTAAAAAGAATTGCTATATAAAAACCTACCTGTAGGGTGTGCTAGAGGTAGGGTCCCAGATGTTTTTCCTTTTTGTGTCGATCAGAATAAAAGGGGCCTTCCTGTTTTGACAGACAGTTCAAGCAGATCTGTAGATCTGCGTGTTTGTGTTTGCATTCTTTATTGTTTAGAAGTGACAAAACACTTCAGTTTCAAACCTAGAATTCAAGCCTAAAGTGGCAATTCTAGTCTTTACGATGAATAATTCATTTGGGTTAAATGTATTTTAAATTGCAAAGCTAAAGTTTATACAAGGCAAAGTAGCCTTAACATATGGACAGACATTTTCAGCACGACGCTAAGTCAGTTTAAACACTCTGATTATCTTGGTTGTCAAGCCATGGCTCTGATCACTTCTGCAAACTGAACAATTGAGGGTTTCAATGGGTAACGGAAGGGCAAAATATTCTGATACACATGCAAGAGGGCTGAACTCTTATGTAAGATCCTCAAGAAACTGCTCAAATTTGGAAAGATAATGCAAAATAAAATGACCATGGCCTTTCTGGTTGCTGTAAGTCTGGTTCTCAATAGAACTATTCAGAGGAGGGATTAATTTATTCACATTTTACTTCACCTGTACAAGGGACTATGATGACTGGAGAGAATAGATCTGGCCTGTACAGGGCTAAACAATCTACACCCGTAAACATTTATTCCTCTTGGACAATCACAAAATCAGTTAGGGCTAAACCCTTGTAAGCACTGACCCTCTGACATAGAGAGGCTCCTAATACCTACCATGAACTTTACAGGTGATATTGCAGGTACCTATTTTTTCATGGGACAGTGATTAGATTGGGATTTACTCACAATACTTTGACAGTGTCAGTAAGTTCTTACATCACACTGTCATCTTTAGACTTTGTGTTTACTTACATTTCACAAATTTTCATTATGCTTTTAAATCAACACTCATAACCCTCAAGTGTTGCAAGAAAAACATACGTTTGTTTAAATTTCTCTGAAACTAGTTATCATACATCCAATTCGTTCTCCATCTCTGGATTTTAGATCCAACAGGAAGAAATGTATTCCCAAGATATTTAGAGTGATTTACAGATCTCAGTGGTAGTGAATACAAGAGTAGCCTTTGTACTGTAATATAATGTAATTCACTCATACATTGAATGTTGTCCCAAGGTAGGAAGAAATTAAAATTTCTTTGGTAGACCCCTCTGTTTTGTATTTTTTCAATTCCCTCTTAGTGGCACAATGCCCTCAGGAACACTCTTTGGACAAAGAAAATGGATGGTGTTACACACAAACGTATGAAATAAGAGCATAAGCAGGCATTTTGTCCCTCGAGTCTGCTCCGTCGTTCAATAAGATCAGGACTGATCTGTTGTGTTTTTAGTTCCACATTCCCCATTTACCCCCGATAGCCTTTGATTCTCTTGCTTGACAAGAATCTATTTCCACCTTGAAAATATTCAATGACCACCTGTCCCCACCTTCTGAGGCAGAGAGTTGCAGAGTCGCACATCCCTCTGAAAGAAACAAAGGCCAGGATTCTCCATTGCGAATCCGACCCAACCGCTTCTAACGAGGACAAAGAATTTGGCGCTCAGCCAAATCTCCCATTCACTGCAGCCGGATGGGAGAATCCCACTGCCGTGAACAGATGGTGAATCCCACCAAAATTCTCCTCAACACTGTCCTAAGGAGCAACCCCGATTTTAAAACAATGCCCCCTAGTTCTGGATGCACCCACAAGAGGTAACATCCTTTCCTTGCCCACCTTGTCAAGAGTGTTCAGGATCTTCTATACTTCAATCACGTCACTCCTCACTCTTCAAAACTCCTTTGTAAACAAAACCAATCTGCCTAACTTTTCCTCATAAGACAACCCACTCATACCAGGTATCAAATTAGTAAACCACTGTGACACGAGCACAGGAGTTGAAGACCAAATGTAGACTTCAGGTGAAATGGGAAGACCACACAGAAAGGAACAGTGCACACAGAAGTGATCCAACTCCATTCTGCTCTTATTTTACATTTCTATTATTCATTGCTCTGTTTACATTGATAATTGAAACTGCTTATGTGAAGATGTCACACTGCAATTGCACCCTTCCACCTGCGGGGATGCTGTTGATCTCTACTGGAGGGGGAGGGTAATTAAGGTGTGACAAGATTACATAGGCAGTTAGAAATGCAGAAAGGGGAGGGAGGGGGAGTTTTGTTCATTGTTTTCTTTTTGTTTTTAACTTGCGAGTCAATGTTTTAGGTTGCATATTGTTGAGGTTGTTTTTGTTGATGTTTCTCTGAGTTTTTTCTGTTTGTATGGTGAAAATGATGAAAATAAGGCGAATAAAAAAGAAAAAAAAGAAATGCAGGAAGAGCAATTTCTCATCTGAAAAATGAGTGTGTATATCAGGGGGGGAACAACTTGACCATCCCATTGATGTCCCAGGAGTGGCTAATCCAATTTGTCAGATGGCCCTGTAAATTGGAAAGATGCACTGTGGCTCGTTTCCAACAGGAAATGGTTCAGACATTTTGGAAATGGTTATGGGTGGGAAAGAGCTCTGAAAATCTGAGGAATCACTTCATCAACATGGGCTAATTCAAAACCTGTCTGAACCCCAGGAGGAATCCCTGTCGCAACTCCTGCAAATGGGATCATTTATATAAATAGCAAAAGTGTTTTGCTGCAAGTGCACTTCAGTAAAACCCTACCTAATGGGCCACCCAGAGAAAGTGTAGTGGAATGATCATGTTTTCAGAATAAAGTAATGAATGGCCTCTGGGCAAAGTTTGGGACCTTTGCTATGTTCATAATGGAACTTAAAGTACTCTTATGGAAAGCAGGGAAGCTCCATCAAACATGTCACATTGATGTTGGGAGTGCAGATTACAGCAAATGAGATGACATTCAGGCGCAACCAGTTTGTCCCCAAACTTTCAGCTGCCTCCTCCCCCTCAAGGCAAGAATGCTTTCCGTCCTTCCGAGCCCCAGAAATTTCAGAACTAAGATTTTTGATATATTCCCAATTGAGATCCTGTTGGGATACACGTGGCAATGTCCTCGGGTGAAGCAGAGTTAAAGGGTCAAGATATTTGGATTAAGAATTGCAGATATAATTTAGTTTCCAGCTGCTATTCTTATTACTGCGTTTTCATTATGAGCTTTCTCTGTCCCAACCATAATGGAAACTTCTTATGTGAACTTTGCACACACTAGTTACACACTCCCACCAGTGGTAGTGAGCAGAAAAGTTTACATCAACATTTTCCATTATAATTGTGATAAGGTTATGATGAAATAGGTTGACAAGAAGTTTGTGAAGATTTTTTTGTAAATTTAAATTTAGAGTACCAAATTTTTTTTTTTCCCAATTAAGGGGCAATTTAGCGTGGCCAATCCACTGAACCTGAACATCTTTGGGTTGTGGGGGTGAAACCCACACAGACACGGGGAGAATGTGCAAACTCCACACCATCAGTGATTCGGGAACAGAATCGAACCCGGGTCCTCGGCACCGTGAGGCAGCAGTGCTAACCACTGTGCCGCCGTGCCGCCGGTATGTGCAGATTAAAGGATCAATTTTTACTCTGTGTCTGGCAGAAAGGGGGCGGGGGGGGGGGGGGGGGGGGGGTGTGGGGGGGAGGGGGGCGGGTGATAGTGAAATGATGAATGAAGTAATGGTCCTGCCAACTCTTTCCTGTTCAGACGTCATTTGAACTCTGACACATTGCTGAGTGGCCAATGAACCTACCTTACTCAGGTAACAGCCTCATCAATCTATGCAAATCAAGGTGCCAGGGTATATGCTGGATGGCATTTTAACAGGTTATTGGGCAGAGCATCTGTTACAGAAGCACTGCTTATTAAAACTTGGCAGTTTTAGAGACCCAAAAATGTCAACACTAAAAACAATTTCACAAACATAAACAGAAAATGCTGGCAGCACTCAGCAAGTCTGACAGCAACTGAGGCGAGACAAAGAGAGTTAATGGGCCCCGCCGTCGGGTTTTCAGCAGGGGGAGGCGGGCAGCACATAAAGTAGGGGTGGGTGCCCAGCTCACTAACTTCCCACCGAACCCTGAACTCACCCCATAACACAGTCGGTGGACAGGCGCCGAAATCAGCAGCTCGCCTGCCCGCCATATGTAAATAAATAATTGAGGTCAATTTAGTTTGATAAAAAGTCAATTGGCCCTGAAACTACGCTACCCATGCTGTAATACGGTTGGCCCGGGCAGTCAGGTTGCAGTGGGAAAGCCATTTTTTGAAAAATGTTTTTAAAAGAGTGGAAAGGAAGGGGGAACAGTACCTACAGAGGTGCCCTTTGCGCATCGAGTGGTGGGGAGGGTCAGCCCCCCCCCCCCCCCCCCCCCACTCCGGTAGTGCCCCTCTTTCTTCCTACCTATCTGTTCTCCAAAGCCCACCACCCCTACCAACCTCCCACCCTGCTCCCCTCCCTTAGCTGGCCAAACATTCTCTGCCCCATGACATGAATTTACCTCACTCGGGGTCCACACACCTCTCTCAGACTGTCTATTAGCCTGAGCATAATGGCACGAGATTGTTACCTGAATGAATCCATGTTCCTTCACAAGCTTTTGGAATAACTCATTAGCAAATTGGGGACCATCGTCTGGCACCACAATGTTTGCAATGCCAGTGTTGCACAAATTCTTTTCAGTAACTGAATGACTACTTCCACCGTGATGGTGTGCAACCTGTTCACTTCAGCCCACCTTCAGTAGCAATCACTGACACTAAAGAATATCTGGCCCTTAAAATCGAATAAATCCAATCTCAAGCACTCTCATGGTCTTAATAGAAAAGTAGAAGGTGATTGTTGTTCTTTTATTCTCTGATGTTCACTGCAAGTCTAAAACAATTTGAAATAATTAATTCTATAGAATGAGTAATGCCTGGCCACCAGACTGATCATTTTCCTCAGGCTAATAGAGAAGCTGAGGGAGGTGTGTGAACCAGCAAAGACTAAATGAAGAAGAATGAAGATCTTAATTTTGTTCCTCTGAGTTACTGAACCTCCTGGCTACAAAATGGCTTCTCACCATAAGAATTGTTGATGGGAAGGGGAGTGAAAACACAACTTCCTGTTTTGTAACTGAAACTAAAACCTAATCTTACTTTGAACGACCAGAAGAGGGTGAAACAATGTGAGGAATAACAGAGAAACAGCCTTGTAACTTAACATCAGGCACAGAGCACGAGACTTATCAGTGCTGAAGCCCAGGGAGAGTGTTTGTGCACGAGGCCATGAAATCAATAGAAAGAAGGCATAATAATAGAAAGAGCTCAACAAACACAATATTGCAGGATTAAGATAGACCAGAGAACTGTAAGGAGAATGCACAATGCCTTCATATCCCTGGAATGAAAGCCAATAGAAACATGTACTTACTATTCAGATCTGCACAGAGATAAGGAACAAAAAAAAGACAAAGCTTTACAGCCACACAGGAGAGTGACACTCACTCTGACACATGGTGGAGTGCAAAATGTCCTCAAGCTCAGAAAGAGATCAGAACAAGATCAGGTCGAGTGGTCAAAGCATCTCAGAGACTAACCCTGTGAAGTCTGAATCTTTGGGGGGGAGAAGTAGGAGGGTGTGATTGAAATAAAGACTTGGGGGAGATGGAGAGTAAAAGGGGAACATCAGAAGCACATGATGCTGCTGCCATCTCCCCGTGTCTGCGTGGGTTTCACCCCCACAACCCAAAGATGTGCAGGGTATGTGGATTGGCCATGCTAAATTGACCCTTAATTGGGAGAAAAAAATGATGCTGCTGTAACACCACATGATTGAGGAAGGAGAAATTCTAACCTTGTGCAGAGATCCCAATATGTATATAGTAGCTGTTTGATTTTACCAAACTACAGCATCATGCAGCTTACTTGGCAGAGTAGAAAAGCCTCATAGAACCCCACCTCGGCCATCAATACATGACAAAACACCACCTCCTAGCAAACGACTCCAACCCTCTCCCTGAAATAACCTGAAATAACTTGTTGCCACATTTGATCCCAAGGGAAGCTACTACCCACATATCCAAGCCTTTACTAAGTCTACCAATTTCCACCTCATATCCTTATCAAACTCCGTCCTTGCCTTAGCTCAACTGTTATTGCAGCCCTCATCCATAGACAAAATAATTTAAACACACTCCAGGGGTGGGCTACCTTTTGGTCACCTGTCCTAGTATCGTCTTATACCACTCAAGGTAATATTTTGTTTTGTATCGCTCCTGTAAAGCACCTAGGGAGATTCTATTATGTTCAAGACCCAATATACGTATAAGTTACTGTTGTTGAATCTCCTTGATGTCAGTTACAACAATGCAATGCATTTATCCAAGAAAAACATTGAGGGAAATTGACTTCAGCACAATAAAAGGCATAATGTATTAATGGATATTAAATTTCCCCAATCTCTTGGATGCAGCAATGGAATAACAATGCCATTGGTTTAGGTGCTACAAACAATAAGGAATTAAGGGCCGCCATTTTATTCTGGTCCATCTCTGTCCTTCAATGATCAAAGAGATTTTGAAATTCAGGTAGGAAGCAAAAATCATAATTTAAACATTGACTTGTTATTAGATTGAATGCAAAACAGCTCATTAGTTCTTACATTCGAATAAACCAGAAGCTGCAGAAATTTCAAAATCACTGATGCCTATTGGCTGCATTGGACTAAAGATAGAATATTTCAGAACTTGCATGTTTACTTTTGATTATGCTGGAACACTTGGCAGAGTGTAATCGGTTCTATGTATTGTTTGATTGCTCTTGAAGTTCAGTTGCTTTTGGCTTTTGGCAACAACTTAGACTGAATGAAGTGTACCAGTGTATGAATAATAAACATCTAGCAAGCGAATGAAGCAAATGTTGTGGCTGTATGGCACTTGTAATGTTAATTCCATATTAAAACGTACTTGTGTTGGTCACTTAATGTTCAGTCATAATGCTAACATTGGCTATAAAACAATAGGCTTGGATTTGAAATCTATGATTCATGCAAATTTAAAATCTTGATCTGAGCATTAGCACCTTCTCCAATTGTCAATTTTGGAATGATTCCCTTAAAAATCATAAAATCATGGTTAGCACTGCTGCCTCACGGCACTGAGGACCCGGGTTCCATCCCAGACCTGGGTCATTGTCTGTGTGGAGTTTGCACATTCTACCCGTGTTTGCGTGGGTCTCGCCCCCACAACCCAAACATGTGCCTGGCAGGTGGATTGGCCACGCTAAATTGCCCCTTAATTGGAAAAAAATAATAATTGGGTACTCTAAAAAAAATTTTAAAAGAAAAAAAATCATCAAATCAGTCATTGTAGCAGCACATTTTTAAACCATTGGAATAAAATGCTACTTTTGATGTTTTCTAGTTATTTGTCATTGCATTAAAATTGCAGAATGAAAGATTGTTAGTATCAGACTATAAATGTGTTGTTATGATCTCAATAATTTGGGGGGGGGGGGGGGGGGGGAATCAAAACACCCAGTAAATATTAAAAGAATGAAGCTACAATGTTCATGGTTTAAATCAAAATAATTTTACTAAACAAAAACCAAAGAACATGAATACTAATAATTACACTTTATCTTAAATTGTCAGTTACCTTGAAGATATGAAAAGTATAATGATTGCAGTTCATTATTTTCTCATCCACTTTTCTTCACTCAAATTTCCTTCTACACCTATTTGACTTATACACCCAAAACTCGGCAGATAGTTATCAAAATTGGAAGATTAACCAAGTGCTGTTTTGGAGATTCATATAAGGATTAAGATTTATTACGCTTATTTCCAGTAAGGTTTGCCCTTAAAATCTTCTCCAACATTTGTAGATCACCAGTTCAACACAAGCATTTCTAGCATCTTAAGTATAGCCAGCTCAGGTCAGAATTCTCCTCCTTCAACTATTCTTTAAATTTGGACCCTTGGATCTGGAATACCTTTCTGTTCTCAGCTTGCCTAGCCCCAGAAATCCAACTCCCTGTTAGGAGTTCTTCAGTTAATGAGAGGTTTAACTCTTTTAGCCAGCACACAGAATTTCAACTGAACGCTACTTGAAAGAAATATTCTCCTGCTTGAAATCAGAACCATACCCACAATCTACTAACCCCTATAATTAACTTTTGTTGACCCTTTCTCTATTGTTAATTTTCCATCAAATTGGTCACATGATTAGTTACTAGAAGCTAGGTGCTTTACAAGTAATCTTTCAGAGAAATACTGCTCTTAAAGGGATCATCACACCAACATAAAGTGGAGGATGTTTCTCCGAAAATAACACGGGCCACTACATTGCGAAAATGCCTGTTTGTTCATATGATGCTTGTGCTCATCAAGCTGAGGTATGCCTATGCTGGAAGGAATATTCTCCCAAACAGTACCAGGTTGATCAGGGCAGCTGTAGCATGATTATAGATTTATCTGGTCTTCTGGTGAGATATTTTCAGTTTCTCTGAGCCCTATCTATAGATGTTAGCTCAGTAACGGTGCTGAGGCTCCGAATTTAATCCAGGCCCAGATCCTCGAGGTGAGAACTGCTGCACTACCCTGTTCCCTGGCTTTGTTTTCACTGCAATTTGTAAAAGTGCTGACTCAACCATAACATTTCTTTGAAAAGTAATTATGCATTTATCAAATTTATTTTCCATTCAGCTTCCAAATCTAATCATCTCCATACAAAGTACTGAAAACATGCAAATTGTTCCAAAATTAAGTTTCAGTAAATTGACAAAGCAGCATAAATGTGGGACTTGTTTACTTGCCAAAAACCACCACAAAACTAGCTATGATACACTTGCTTCTTCTCAAGGTCAAACCACAGATAAACGCAGATAATAAGAGCTAATGTGTGTCTGCACTAAAATGTTAGCAAGAAGTAGGAACACCAAAATAAGAATATAAAATAACTTTTTGTTATTTCATAAATCTATCCAAAGTCTCACCAGATTCACAGCCATTGACATGCATTCTCAAAGTGATGCAGGAAAAGATAGTCAAAGGAACTAGCCATTTCCTAACCATGCAAAGAGACTCTGTGTTGGAAATTATCCAAGTAATTTAGTATCCATGTTTCAGAATTGAGGTTATTGTTCTCATGGTATTCCCTGTGCAAGTTGGACATCAAAGTATTGATTCCTCAAAATTCCCAGGACCATGAGATCTGATTTCAAATGTTTGTTATACTTGATGATGTATACAAATGGATCAGAACATTCAAGGATTAGGGGACACAAATTGAAGGGTTTGCACAAGAGATACAGTGGGAATGTGAGGAAAAACATATTTCACATAGCAAATTGTAATGATCTGGAACTCGCTGGGCTGGATTTTAGGTGGCACCATGGTCATTGCCATCATCACCACCCCCGTCCCACAACACTCTACCCCCCACCCCCCCAACCCCTCCAACCCATCAGCTACAAGGCCGGTGATGGCCACTTGCTCTTTAGCCCAGGCAGGGGCATTGGCCACAGCTGGAACTACAGGCAGTCCCCAATAGAAATCATCGCTGGAGCCGGACACCCAGGTAGCTTTGGGCATTTCACCAGGGTCAGACTGGCAAGCCCTGGTAAGGGCGGGTGGTGGGTTAGGATTGAGAGGCTGGGGCTGAAGGGTAAAGGGGGAAGTGTGATCTTGGGATTAAGCGGCCTCCAATGGGGAAAGGGAATCTGCAAAGGAAGTCTCTCCCCCCCCTCCCACCCCCTGCTTCTTGCCCAACACCAGTCCATGCAGCTAAAGCTGCTCGATTACCTTTGGTGTCAGCCTCCCACTGCCATGAGTAAAACATGGTGGCAATGGCAGGATGAGGCTCTTAATTTCCCCAGTATGCCCAAGAGTGGGTGGGCCGCCCAATACCTCCACTGGCCTCTGCCCCTGTAAATCTTCACAAGGCTGTAGGCAGTGGAAGGTCACACTCTGGATTTTACAAGCCCCCCCCCCTCCCCCGCCCCAGTCTATCAACCCACCAGCAGGTCAGTATAAAATCCAGCTGGCTGCACCTGAGAGTGGTGGAAGCACAGTCAATCAAACATTTCAAAGGGAAATCAGGTGGGCACCTGAAGGAAATAAATTTGTAAGGGTTATGGGGATAGATCAGGACTGAATGGATTGTGCTATGGAGACACAGTACAGACTCGATGGGCCGAATGATGTTCTTCTGTGCCCTAAATGGCTCTATGACTGAAATGAAATTAAATCTATAGCATGAAGCGATACAGGGTGAAAAGACGTAGAATCAGTTGAGGAATCGCAAAGGACAAAAGACCCTGATGGGAGTTGTGTACAGTCCCCCTTGCAGTAGCCAGGATGTGGGCAGAAAATAAATCAGGAGATAGAAAAGGCAATATTGCAATAATAATGAGGGACTTCAATATGCAGGTGGACTGGGAAAATCAGGTTGGTAGTCGATCCCAAGAAAAGGAACTTGTGGAATGTCTGCGAGATTTTATTTGGAGCAGCTGGTGACAGAGCCTACTCGAGAAGGGGCAATTCTAGATTTGGTGATGTCTAACGACACAGACTTGATTTGGAAATTTAAGGTGAAGAAACCCTTAGGGGGCAGTGATGGCATTTTGATAGAATTTACCCTGCAGTTTGAGAGGGAGAAGCTACAATCAGATAGAATGCTACTACAATTAAATAACGGTAACTACAAAGACATGTGGGAGGAGGTGGCCAGAGTTGATTGGAAGGGGACCCTAGCAGGGAAGGCAGTGGAACAGCAGTGGTAGGAGTTTTTGGGGGTTAATCGGGAGGCACTACAGAAATTCATCCCAAGGAGGAGGAAACATGCGAAGGGGAGGGCGAGGGAAGTCAGGGACAGCATAAAAGCAGAAGAAAACGCATAAAATGTGGCAAGGCTTAGTGGGAAGCCAGAGGATTGGGAAGCCTCTAAAAACAAGCAGAGACCAACGACAAAAGCAATAAGGGTGGAGAAGATGAAATATTAGTGTTCGCTAGCTAGTAATATAAAAGAAGATTGCAAGAGTTTTTTTGATATATTAAAGGTAAGCGAGAGGCAAGAATGGACATTGGGCCAATGGAAAATGAGGCTGGAGAAATAATAATAGGAACAAAGAAATGGCAGAGGAACTGAATAGTTACTTTGCATCAGTCTTCACGGTGGAAGACATCAGTGGTATACCAGAACTTCGAGAAAGTCAGGGGGCAGAGGTGAGTGTAGTGGCCATCGCTAAGGAGAAGGTTCTGGGGAAGCTGAAAGGTCTGAAGGTGGATAAATCACCCAGACTGGATGAACTACGCCCCAGAGTTCTGAAGGAGATGGCTGAGAAGATTGCGGAGGTATTGGTGATGATCTTTCAGGAATTATTGGAGTCAGGAAGGGTCCCAGAGGACTGGAAAACATCTAATGTATCATCCCTGTTTAAGAAGGGAGGAAAACGAAAGACAGAAAATTATAGGTCGGTTAGCCTGACTTTGGTCATTGGTAAGATTTTGGAGTCAACTTCTTTTTTCATAGAATTTACAATGCAGAAGGACGCCATTCGGCCCATTGCACTGGCCCTTGGAAAGAGCTCCCTACTTAAGCCCATCCCTACACTCTAGGCCCGTAACCCCACCTAAACTTTTTGTGGACACTAAAGGCAATTTAAAATGGCCAATCCACTTAACATACACATCAATAGACTGTGGGAGGAAACAGGAGCAGCCGGAGGAAACCCACGCAGACACGGAGAGAACAAGCAGATTCTGTACAGGCAAGCCGAGAATCGAACCTGGGACCCTGGAGCTGTGAAGCAACTGTGCTACCATGCCGCCCATCAGGATTAAGGATGAGATTGCTGAGTATGTTGCAATGCATGATATAATAGGGCTGAGTCAGCATGGCTTCGTCAGGCGGCGATTATCCCTGTCAAATCTGTTAGAATTTTTTGAGGAGTTAATTTGGAAGATAATCAAAGGAGAACCAGTGGACGTGATCTGTTTGGATTTCCAGAAGGCCGTTGACAAGGTACCATACAGGAGGCTGCTAAATAGGATAAGAGCCCATGGTGTTAAGGGTAAAATCCTGGCATGGATAGAGGATTGGCTGACTGACAGAAGGCAGAGAGTGGGGATAAAGGGGTCTTTTTCAGGTTGTCTCTCGGTGACTAGTGGTGTTCCACAGGGTCAGTGTTGGATCCACAACTATTCATGATATACATTAACAATCTGCAAGATGGAACTGAGGGCATTGTTGCTACGTTTCCAGATGATACAAAGATATGTAGAGGGACAGGTTGGGTTCAGGCAAGCAGGGCAAAGAAGTGGCAGATGAAATAAGATGTGGATGTGTGAAGTTATGCACTTTGGTCGGAATAATAGAGACATAAACTCTTTTCTAAATGGGGAAAGGTTTTGGAAATCTGAAGCACAAAGAGACTAAAGAGCTATAGTTTAGGATTCTCTTAAGGTTAACATGCAGGTTCAGTTGGCAGTTAGGAAGGCAAATGCAATGTTAGCATTCATTTTGAGAGGGCCAGAATACAAGAGCAGGGATGTACTGCTGAGGTTCTATAAGGCTCTGGTCAGACCCAATTTGGAATGTTGTGAGCAGTTTTGGGCTCTGTATCTAAGGAAGGATGTGCTGGCTTTGGACAGGGTGCAGAGGACGTTAACAAGAATGATCCCCAGAATGAAGAACTTGTCGTATGAGGAATGGTTGAGGACTCTGGGTCTGTACTCGATGGAGTTTAGAAAGGTGAGGTGGGATCTCATTGAAACTTACCGAATATGAGAGGACTGGATAGAATGGATGTGGAGAAGATGTTTCCACTAGTAGGAGAGACTATAAACCAAGGTAGTGAATCTGTGGAAATCATTGCTGCAGAATGCTTTGGAGACCAAGTCAGTGAGAGTCTTTAAGACAGAGATAGATAGTCCTTGAATAATAATGGGATCAGGGGGGCAGCACCGTGATGCAGTGGGTTAGCACTACGACCTCATGGTGCCGAGGTCCCAGGTTCGATCCCGGCTCTGGGTCACTGTCAGTGTGGAGTTTGCACATTCTCCCCGTGTTTGCGTGGGTTTCGCCCCCACAACCCTAAAATTAGAATTAGAATTAGAACAGTACAGCACAGAACAGGCCCTTCGGCCCTCGATGTTGTGCCGAGCAATGATCACCCTACTCAAGCCCACGTATACCTATACCAGTAACGCAACAACCCCCATTAACCTTATTTTTTAGGACACTAAGGGCAATTTAGCCTGGCCAATCCACCTAACCCGCACATTTTTGGACTGTGGGAGGAAACCGGAACACCTGGAGGAAACCCACGCACACACGGGGAGGATGTGCAGACTCCGCACAAACAGTGACACAGCCGGGAATCGAAACTGGGACCCTGGAGCTGTGAAGCATTTATGCTAACCACCATGCTACCGTGCTGCCCAAAATGTGTAAAATGTGCAAGCTCGGTGGATTGGCCACGCTAAATTGCCCCATAATTGGAAAAAATGAATTGGGTACTCTAAATTTAAAAAAACAATAATGGGATTGGGGTTACAGGAAGAAGGCAGGAGAATGGGGATGAGAAAAATATCACCCATGATCGCAGACTCAATGTGCCAAATGGCCTAATTCTGCTCCTCTATCTTATGATCGTATGATATTACATGGCCTGATGCTAAGGCCTCTATTAGGCACAAGAATAGAGCACAGGAACATGAGTTGTTTGCACAGAATGTAATTATAATATGCTTCTGAGAAGTCATTTTATCAGAAGATTAAGTAGTAGTGCAAAGATGCACAAACTGCGGTTACAGTAAAAAGCAGTATCTCAGTAATGAGGGTCAGTCACTTCAGGGACTTTGATGACAAGGGCATCGGACAACTATTTTGGAAATAGTGCAGAGGTGGAATTCCCTATTTCTCCACCATGGAGGATAATTTTTTTTTTTAATTTAGAACGCCCAATTCACTTTTTCCAATTAAGGGGCAATTTAGTGTGGCCAAACCACCCACTCTGCACATCTTTGGTTTGTGGGGGCGAAACCCATGCAAACACGGGGAGAATGGGAGGATAAATATTAAGATCATGGCCCACAGAGCACGTCTCTGGCCCTCGACAGCACCATGTCAAAGATTGGGCAGCAATATCGAAATGTTTAATAAGGTTCATCAGAAGGGAAAAAGTAAATGTGAATCTTTGTTTGGATTTTTTAATATTTGTAATCCTTATGGCTACTACATGGTATCCCGATCATGGAATCCCTATGGTGAGCCTTGTGTTACCCTATTATGTATTTTCTTTTCATGTACTAAATGATCTTTTTGATCTGCTCCCAGAAAAATACTTTTCACTGTACCTTGGACAATAAACAAATCCAACCTATCATTCAGTGTAATGAGCTGAGTAAAATGGCATTATGTCAGGTTTCTACAGTCTCATGCACAATGACGATTGGCTCACTACTGACAAGTTCACTTCATGTCAACATTTCTTCAATAATCTTATACTTTAAACTGCAGGAGTGCTGTTGTCACAGTAATTGCAACAAATGTGTTTCTGTGTTAAGGGTACGATCCTGGCATGGATAAAGGATTGGCCGACTACAGGGTGCATTTCAAAAATATTCATGGCTATAAAGTGCTATGAGACATCCAGTGGTTGTGAAAGGTGCTATATTTATTTCCCCATGCAGCTGGCAGTGATGGTGAAGCCCACGTGTACATTCGTGTAACTATTAATTTGCCTTTCTGGTTGTCCTTCATTATTTCTTCACAGGAATGGCACGGCAATCAGAGGTTGGACCATCGAGGAGTCTCCATTTGCACACAACCATTTCCTTGCTCCTTGACTGAACAGTGGCCTGAAGCATGGGATCTGAGATTCACCCTTCTACCGTGCAATCTCAGAGATATTGAGAGTACCTTGGGTCCTGAAGCCTGAGAGTAGAATATCCCCCTGCCCTGCCTCAGGGAAATTGCATAAAGGTAGCAGCACGCTTGTTAGTCATGTACAAATGACAGCACCGTGATGGTGTGGTGGTATGGATATGAGCACTGCCATTGGTGCAGAGCACTGGCTTCCCATTGGCTCTGGCTGGTCATGTGCCTCTCGTCCGATTGGTTGGGACTAGTCATGTGACTGATCTCCAATTGTTCGAGAGGCAAGTAGGCCCCGCCTCCGAGGCGGGGTATAAGTACCCAGAGTTCCCGGCGGTCGGTCATTCTTGGTAGTCGACCACCGGTCTAACAACTAGCTGATTAAAGCCACAGTTCGGATCCTAAATGTGTCTTGAGTCAAATTGATGGTACATCAGGTGTGAATTAGGTTCACAGAATAAATGAAATGTATGATCAAAGCATGGGGTGTGTTCAGGCCTTTCCACAAAGCTCTTTTGATGTTACTGAATTTTGATATTTTTACAGTAAGGTCAATGATTTTGAGAAGACTATTTATGTGTTCAGATTTTGCCTGTTCCAAACGAACATTAAAAAGGCGGGATGAAATATGGGACTGCACCAGATAACCTGATCATAAAGAAGATTCCAAGACTTCTTCAGATTCTTTGGTAAGTAATAGTCTATCATGTGATTTGCTCAAACCGATCTTCCACATCTGTCTTACCCTTCTGCTCATCTTTGCCCATTCCACCTCTTGATCCTTTGGTCAGGTGGATACCTCCTGTCAACAGCTGAGTGCACAGAACCACCCATTGTCAAAATGCAAACCAAGTTCCAAATGGTCACTTGAATAAAGCATGAGCTTCCTTATATCTCTGCCCCACCTAGTTGGATGGAGCCGACAAAGGTGTCACTAACCTCAGAGGCGTTGCGAGGTAGAGAGTATCGTGGATAGCATGTGGAGAGAGGTTGTCACATTGCAGACCACCAGTCATAGCAAAAAGACTAAGCAGGCAATGCATGGATCTCTTGTGGCCATTCCCTTTGCAAAACAGATATACTGCTTTGGATACTGTTGAGGGGAATGACCTCTCGGGAAAAGTAGCGACAGCCAATTTTGTTGCACCACAGTTGGCTCTGCTGCACAGGGGAGGAGTAAGAAGTGTGGGAATGCAATACCTATTGTGAGGGGAATAGATAGGCTTTTCTGTGGCTGCAAAGGAGACTCCAGGATGGTTTGTCGCCTCCCTGGTGCGAGGGTCAAGGATGTTCCAGAGCGGCTACAGGACATTTTGGACGAGGAAGGTGAACATCCAGTGGTCATGTTACACAGTGGTACCAATGACACAGGTAATAAAGGAGATGAGGTCCTAAAAAGCCGAATATACGGAGTTAGGAAGAAAGTTAAAAAGTAGGATCTCAAAGTTAGTGATCTCAGGATTACTACCAGTGCCACATGCTAGTCAGAGTTTAAATAGCAGGATATATCAGATGAATACAAGGCTGGAAAGATGGTGCAAGGGGGAGGGTTTAAGATTCCTTGGACATTGGGACTGGTTAGGTGTGAGCAGTACAAATAGACTGGGTTACACCTGGACAAGACCAGCTGGGACTGATGTCCCAGAGGTGCATTTGCTACAGTGGTTAGGGAAGGTTTAAACTAGTATGGCAGGGGGATGGGAACCTAAACAAGTTGTCAAGGGGAAGGAAGCAAGGACAGTAATGAAAGAATGAACAGTAAAATGCATAAACAGTCGACAAGGTAATCAGGGACAAGAGGCAAATAGGCCGCAGGACAAATAAAAATTAGGATGAATAAAAATGGCAAAAACTTAATGCCTAGAGGATTCGGAATAAGGCAGATGAACTGACGGCGCAAATCGAGGTAAATGGATATGATCCCATAGCCATTATGGACACATGGTTACAAGGAGATCAAAACTGGGAACTTAACATTCAGGGATATTTGACCTTTCGGAAGGACAGGAGGGAAGGAATTGTGTTGGGATAGCATTGTTAATAAGAGATGAAAAGAAGATTGATGTGAGAGACAATCTAGACTCGGACGATGTAGGATCCATTTGTGTGGAGGTAACAAACAGCAAGGGAAAGAAGACATTGATCGGAATAGTGTACAGACCCCCAAACAGTAGCCACACTGTAGGAAAGGCTATAAATCAACAAATAATAGGAGCATGTAAAAAACGAGCAATAACTATGGGTGACTTTAATCTTCAAGTTCATTGGGTTAATCAAGTGAGAAAATGTAGCTACGACAACGAATCCATAGAGTCCATTAGGGACAGTTTCCTAGAGCAATATGTGATGGGGCCAACCAGGGAGCAGGCAATCTTGGATGTGGGTAATGAGGCAGATTTACTAAATTACCTCAGAGTAAAAGATCCCCTGGGAAGTAATGATCATAACATGATAGAATTAAATATTCAGTTTGTGAGTGAGAAACTTAGGTTGGAGGCAACTGTGTTTAACTTAAATAAAGGGAATGCAACAAAATGAGGATAGTTAGCTAAAGTGGACTGGGCAGATAGATTAGCAGGACAGTAAACAAAGCAGTGACAGACATTTAAGAAGGTAATTCATGATTCTCAGCAAAAATATATCCCAGTCAGGAGGAAAGATTTTAAGAGTGAGATAAACCAACCATGGCTGAGCAAGGAAGTTAAAGAGAGTATTAAATTGAAAGAAAAAACATATAAAGAGGCAAAAATCCATGATAGCCTTGAAGACTGGATACATTCAGAATCCAGCAAAGGAGGACTAAAAAGATAATAGAGAGAAAATAAACTACGAGGACAAATTAGTGAGGAATATAAAAATTTACAATGAGAGCTTCTTCAAATATATAAAAAGGAAGATAGAGATCAAAGTGGACCTTGGTCCCTTACAAAATAAATCTGGGGAGATAGTTATGGGAAACAAAGAAATGGCAGAGGAGTTAAACAGATATTTTGCATCAGTATTTATGGCGGAACATACTTCACACATTCCATTAATACTAAAGAATATGGGGGAGGAATTAAACATCATCCCCGTCACTAGAGAAGTAGTATTAGACAAACTAATAGGGCTCAAGGCAGATAAGTTCCATGGCCCTGATGGTTTGCATCCTAGGATCCTTATCGCTGGCTTTTAAAGCAGACCAAGCAGGCCAGCAGCACGGTTCGATTCCCGTACCAGCCTACCAGGACAGGTGCCGGAATGTGGCGACTAGGGGCTTTTCACAGTAACTTCATTGAAGCCTACTCGTGACAATAAGCGATTTTCATTTCATTTTCATTTCATTTCAAAAGAAGTAGCTATAGAGATAATGGATGCATTGGTTGTAATTTTTGAAAAATCCTTAGATTCTGGAGAAGTACCGGGACATTGGAAAAGTGCCAAAGTGACATCCCTATTCAAAAAAGAATGGAGGCAAAAAACAGGTAACTATAGGCTGATTAACATCTATTGCTGAAAAAATGTCAGAATCAATTAGTAAGGGAATAATAACAGCATAATCTAATCAAGCAGAGTCAGCATGGCTTAATGAAAAGGAAATTGTGTCTGACTAATTTATTAGAATTTTTACAGGAAGTCTCAACCAGAGTGGATAGAGGGGAACCAGTCGATGTGTTGTGTTTGGACTCCCAGACTTCACAAAATGTTAAGTCATAAGATAAGGGCCTATGGTGTTGGAGGTAGTATATTGGCATGGATAGAGAATTGGCTAATGGGCAGGAAACAGGGAGTGGGGATCAGGGGTTCTTTATCAGGTTGGTGATGGGTAACCAGTGGGGTTCCACAGGTATCAGAGCTGGGACCACAACTGTTTACAATATATATAAATGACTTGGAGGAAGGAAGCGAATGTACTGTAACCAAATTTGCAAACGAGTCAAAAATAGGTGGAAAGGCAAGTTGCGAGAGGGATACAAACAGTTTACAAAAGATATTGATAGGTTAAGTAAATGGGCAAAAAGGTGGCAAATGGAGTATAATGTGGGAAAATGTGAAGTTGTGCATTTTGGAAGGGAGAACAAAAGAACAGTATTATTGAAATGGAGAAAAACTGCAGAAAGCTGCAACACAAAGGGACTTGGGGATACTTGTGCACGAAACACAGAAAGTTAGCACACAGGTGCAGCAGGTAATCAGGAAGGCTAATGGAATGTTGGCCCTTATTTCAAAGGGAGTTGGAGTATAAGAGTCGGGAAGTCTTGCTGAAACTGTACATGATACTGGTGAGGCCACATCTGGAGCACTGAGAGTAGTTTGGTCCACTTATTTGAGGAAATATATTATTTCATTGGTGGTTCAGAGAAGGTTCACTGGGATAATGCCTGGTATGGAGGGATTGCCTTATGAGAAAAGGTTAAACAGTTTGGGACTCTACTCATTGGCATTCAGAAGAATGAGAGGTGATCTCATTGAAATAAATAGCATTCTTAATGGGAGGGTCTTGGAGTATAGGGTGAGTCTCAGAATAAAGGAGTGCCAATTTAAGACTGAGCTTCAAGACAGGGTGGCACAGTAGCACAGTGGTTAGCACTGTTGCTTCACAGGGCCAGGGATCCGGGTTCGATTCCCAGCTTGGATCACTGTATGTGCAGAGTCTGCACGTTCTTCCGCATCTGAGTGGGTTTCCTCCAGGTGCTCCAGTTTCCTCCCACAAGTCCTGAAAGACGTGCTTATTAAGTGAATTGGACATTCTGAATTCTCTGTCAGTGTACCTGAACAGGAGCCAGAGTGTGGCGACTAGGGGATTTTCACAGTAACTTCATTGCAGTGTGAATGTAAGCCTACTTGTGACAATAATAAAGATTATTATTAGATGAGGAGAAATTTCTTCTCTAAGAGGGTTATGAGTCTTTGGAACTCCTTGTAGAGAGCTGTGGAGGTAGAGTACTTGTGTGTATTTAAAGCTGAGATAGATAGATTCTTGATCAGTAAGAGAA
The DNA here is from genome assembly GCF_902713615.1 of Scyliorhinus canicula. NCBI lineage: Eukaryota > Metazoa > Chordata > Chondrichthyes > Carcharhiniformes > Scyliorhinidae > Scyliorhinus > Scyliorhinus canicula. The sequence goes on from NC_052161.1 coordinate 21,139,846, forward strand.
TCACAGATTGCAAGGAAAGGGCAGGAAAGTGAACATGAGCAATGTTGGGTCAGCTATGATCCTATTGAATGGCGGGGCAGGCTTGGGGGTCTGAATAGTCCGTTCCTGAAGTTCCTATTTCTTACGGTCTTGAACCACAACAACAATGTATAGCTTGGATCCCTAGAAGCCAGTCCTAGAAACTTTGCTTCAGACAAGTACAAAATGGTGAGATGTTTTAAGATTAAAGTATCAGGTGAGGGCTGCTGGGAAACTTGGCATTCGCCTGCATAATTTAGTGCTGGTGGTTGCAAACTAACTGAACAGTGATGAATTGATCTAAGTGAGCATTCAGGCCTGCTTTGGTCCCAGGTAAGGAATCAGTAAAAATAAAAGGCACAGATTTTGTAATCCCAAGTATCCATGGAGAATATGATATATTGATTTACTCAAGTAAGCAAAGCATCCATCCCCTAAGGGTGCTGATTGACTCATACAAGCGAAAAACCTGAAAGTATCCTGAAGCCTTTGAACAGTGTAGACATTGAATAATGTGGTTATCCCCACTGACACAGGCTATGTAGTGAACATTCAGGACATGATTTCAGGTCTTCCTCCAGCAGGTGATACAACTCTCTGACAACCTCCTTACCAAACCGCAGCCTCTAGCAGTGTTCCTTCTCAGGAAGGTCAGCAATGACTGTCTGGGTCAATAAGCTTGCTCACCACTGATGCGATACTCTCCTCTGCTGCTAACTTTATTGCATGAATCCAAAAATGATCTCTTCTCATCTTCCTTCTCCTCCACCTCCTTCAGATTTGAAAGACTTTATTGCAGCTAAATCATTGTGGCGACCGTGGGGAAACTTTTAACCTAATGAACCCAGCCAGAGACTGGTGGGATTGGGTGCAATGCTGGTTTTACACCCGTCTGAGTTTATTCTCTATTGAGGTCAACAAGGGTGGTAAAACTGACATTCTACCTGATCCCACTCAGTGGATTAGGTTAAAATTACTCTGTTTACCACTTTTAGGTTTGACCTCATTATAGCCTAAGTCCAAACATTGACAAAAGAGCTGAACTCAAGAGGTGAGGTGAGGGTGGAAGAACAGCAAGCTTGGAAACCACCTGCAAGTTCCACTCCAAACTCCATACCATCCTGCCTTGGAACTCTATCTCTGTTCCTTCAATGTCTCTGGGTCAAAATTCTGGAATGCCCTTCCTAACAGCACTGTGGGTACACTTACACCACACAGATTGCAGCAGTTCAGGAAAGCAGCTCACATCATCTTCTAAAAGCGCAACTGGGAATGGGCAATAAATGTTGGCCTCGCACGCCCTGTGAAAGAATAACTTAAAAATACAATTATTTTACAAAAGTAGTGAGAATACTATTATTATAAAATAAGGTAGGGTTAGAAACAAGGACAATGCAAAAGCAAAATACTGCAGATGCAGGAAATCTGAAATTATTGGAGTCCGAAAATGAAAGAAAATTCTCTTCACGGGTTTGACCACATAAAGTGAAGGAGGCGAAGAGCTTTCATATTGCCCTAGGAACAAGAATTTGGCATGGTTCCCTCACATCGCAATGTTAAAGTGAACACAGACCACTGGATACATATTAAAAAGGGTATTTAAATACAGTTGAAACCATCTGGTGATATATGAAGGTCAAATTTCCTTTTGAAAGTTCCACATGCTGAAAATTTGATTTGCTGTCATATTTTGTTCACAATAAAAATACTATATTATTATGCTTTAAAAGATAGCATGTGTTTGAATCTCCAAGTATGTCGCTGACATGTTAAAATTGTTTGTTAAAGATGTGACTGCGAATTCAACTTTAAATGTTAGCACATCAAACGTAGATTAGGGATCAACTGGTTGGCTAATTGTAACTTCACATCGTGTTCTGATCGCCTTATTAAAGTTAATTTCATTTTAAATGTAAATTAAGATTATGTAACTTACATAAATGAAATTCCGGGGCCACTTTGTTCTTCATCAGCAACCACCATCTGCCTCTTGTCATACAGGGTGCTGTTACAGTGCTACTTTTGTACCAAACCCTAACAGTTTCCCATCTGCATGGCAGGACAACTTTGGAATAAGAGTCAGTTCTGACTGTGAAACACTCAGGTATGAACCAATTTAATAAAACTATGGATGCATACCTGAAACATTTATTCCTTTATTCTTTCCAGACACTACCTGACCTTCTAAATGTTTTCAGCATTTTCTGTTTTATTTAATGTTTCCAGTATCTAAAGTATTCTTTTTATTCAAGACTAGTTTAAAAAGTGATTGGTTGTCCATTGGACCACTGGGAGATTTTAGACTTAAAGGAGTGACTTCATTAAAGTACTGAAAAAACAGTAGCTTTCTTCTTGATTTGCATTCTCTATATGTGGCCATCATTGGCAAGGCTGTCATTTATTGCTTTGAAAAGAGAGGGTTGGCACTTTGTTTTCAACCGGTGCAGTGTGGTGAATGCTCCATAACAATGTTCTTATGTGCGGTGTTCCAGCGTGGATGTAGGAGCGATGTGTGCCCAGCCAGGGTGAACAAAGGTAAAGTGTAACAATGGTGCGGGAGATGGAAAAGAACTCAGATATGGTGGTCCTCCCATGTACCTGTTAGACGTATTAGATGCTGTGGTATGAATTGGCAAAAGTTCTGCTCCTTTTTCACCAACACACTTTTATTTATTGCAACTGACTCTGCACAGAACTCCACACATCACCAGATCCAGAGGCCACCTGAAGCCCCTTTACATATCAGTGTCAATCACTGAACACTTAACATAAATGAGACAATCATTGAACACTTAACATAAATGAAAGAACTAATTGCAATGCCTCTTAACCCATTACTTAACAGTCTCCCCTTCCTTGGAGAAAAAAAACAATTAGGTGAAAACAAAATTTCAAGAGACTAAAATTTCAAGAAACTAAAACACACACGTGATTCCCCCCCTTTTTTTTGAGTAGAAGAAAAACAACATTCACAGAAACAGGTACCCTTCATTCACAATATCCAAATGTTTCTGTGAACTAGCCCCTCTTTTCGTAAAACAGTCTGATCGTTGATAGCTACTGTCAATCCATTTAATTTTTGTTATTTCCTCTCTGCCCAACATCTGCTTCAAACTCGCGATGTCTATCTGTAACCTCTTTTCATTGACACCTTTTGTAGAGTGCACATTTTCCCACAGGGATTTATTGTCAATGTGACAGTCAAGAGGTATATTACCCAAATGGCAAAATTTACCATTGTTCCCCAAAAGGAAAATTATAAAACCTCCTGCACTTGAAACTCTATCACATAAATTTACATAGGACGCATCACTATAAACTATGTGTTTCAAATGCCTAAGATCACTTAAAACCGGGAACTTCAAAACACACTCCTGAATTTTTAGTTTGGCCTACACTTTATTTGCTCTTATTATGTCTTCCACTTTGGGATCATTCATTTTTGTACTCAACTCTAAGACATCAAAACTCACGTCCGGCCTAGTCTGTCTACCTAACCAGTTCAGTTGCCCAATTAAACTCCGCAGTTGCTCTTTTTCTATCTTCGAAACCATTGCGTCTTTTTGTGAAACCCGGCCATGACTAATTGCTATTGGGCTGATGCTTTCCAAATAAGATTGCTGACGTAAAGTTACCCCTAACTTAGTCTGTCCGATTTCCAGTCCAATATATTTAAATGCACCGTAGCCTGACTTCCAACCCTGAACTCTTTTCTCAAACCAGAGATTACAATAGCTTCAAAATCACTAGACCCACCCCACAAAAAATCATCGACATGCATCATAAAGATCCCAGCAAGATTTCCTTTATAGTGCCAGTAAAACATTGCAGGATATGCTTTCAACTGGCAATAGCCTAACTTTAACAAGACTGACCTTACCGAAAAGTACCACACTCTAGATGCATCATTTAATCCATATACACATTTGTTCAACTTCCAGAGTACCCCTTCTGTGTTAGCTGCTTCTTTAGGAGGACGGAGCTGTCTCTCTGAAATGTCTCTCTGGAGCTGATGCCCCTGCAAAAAGGCAGCTTTTATATCTATAGATTTGCATTCCCATGCCTTTGTGGCTAATAGAGCCAAGAAGATCTTTAAAATAACCTTTCCTGCTGGAGGTGAATCTATCCTTAAATACTGATCTTCTAAGTTTTCTTCAAATCCCCTTGCCACAAGCCTGGCCTTTGCCTTATAAGTTCCATCTGGAAGAACCTTTTCTGTACAAATCCATCTGTGGGATAGAGCTTTTTGTCCCCTATCCGGTACTTCCGTGTATACCCCAAATTCACTCCAACTATACAATTCTTGCTGTTTAGCATCTCTGATAACTTTTTCATCTAATTTATTTGAAGCCACCAAAACCTCACGTGCATGTGGGCTTCTACTTCTATTAATATTCGTAGTCTTACTCCTGTTCCGAGATCTTGATAAACTACATCCCCTCTCCTGCCTGGTATCTCGTTCTGTACTGATACTGCTTGATCTTTCTCTTCTGTAGCGGGATGTCCTCGCAATAGTTCTCGACCTTTTCCTGCAAACCTGTTCACTATCTGGTGTACTATCTGAACTTGCACTGCGTTTCTGTGCCCTCCATTTTTGAACTTCGTTTTCCCAATCCATTGTCTTAACTTCCTCCCCTGAATGCTGTACATTCAACCAATGTTTATACTTTCCAGTGGCCTTCCCTGCTCTACTAATAACAGTTGCATCCTTCCATTGACTAGACCCTTCAGGCAAGTATGTCACTTTTGTACCAACCTTTGGCAGTTGCCCTTTCGGAAAAATGGCCTGATCTAATTTATCAGAAGTGTCGTGTTCTCTACAGAAACCCTGTCTATATCAGTTAACTGGTCCTCATTGTTCTGTAACACATGCATACCAGATGACTCTGGCTCCTCGTCATGTCTGTCTGCTCTGTCTAAATTTGAAAATTTGTAATCGGTACCCATTATCCTTGATGAATGTACCCTAACAGTTTGATTACCATGTTGCAAAATAAATGTTTTGCCATCTATGCCTATGATCTTCCCTGGGCCTTTCCATTCATTAGAATTGGCTCTCTTATAGTATATCATGTCTCCTTGCTGAAAAACGGCATCTGATGGCCGTACATTATGTCTTAAAGCTCTGCGAATTCTTTCAGAGACTTCTGCTTCCAAAAAAGCTTTTCTACTGCTATGTAACGCGTTTAAATGTTCAGCAAAACCTGAGCTAATTGTAGTCCCTTTCCAAGCTGGGGGCTGGTCATCCAAAATGGAGGGAATTTTAGGATTTCTACCAAACACTAACTGATAAGGACTATAGCCCCCAACCTTCTGCAATGAATTATTTGCATGTACCGCCCATGCTAAAGCTGAATTTAGTATGCAGTTTGGTCGATCTCCCAAAATTTTCCAAAGCATGTCATCGATAACAGCATGATTTCTTTCGCAGACACCATTACTAAATGGGCTTTCTGCAGCCGTGTTCATAACTCTGATATTCATGTTTTCACACATATCCCTAAACTCATCGTTAGCAAATTCTCCCCCATTGTCCATAAAGAATTTTGCTGGTGGACCCATTCCACTCCTGATCCATTTTTCCACAATTTGATCCAAAATTACTCTCTTTTCTTTACTTCGTACAATCGTTGATTGACTAAATCTGGTTGCTAAATCTACAAAATGCAAAATAAATATATTATTTGCTTTATCCCAGATCTTAAGGTCCATGGCCACAATGTCATTAAAATCCCTGGCCAAAGGTAGGGTTACTATCGGTCGTGCTGGTGTCCTTCTGTACTTCCTGCAAACTTCACAACGATCACTAACCTGGTCTATCAGTTTAGTATAGTCGTCATCCCTTACCCCTGCATCCTTTAATAAATTTTTCAGCCTCCGAGGAGACGGATGTGCAAATTGCCTATGCAGTTGTACTACAACAAGCTTTTTATCAGCTAAAGTCGCATTATCACTGCCATTAACATCCTTAACCACTCTACTTAAAATATTATTTGTCAATAATGGAATACAATAGTGTCCCGACTGTGTAAATTGTAAGTCCACCGTCTTTCCAAAAACTGTTGCCTTATCCTGTTCCATATCCAGCTTCATGTGTGCTTTCTTCATCGACGAAGCAAAGGTATCTCACTTGATACAACATCCGTGCTAATGAAATGATTCATTCCAGCAATATTGCAAGGGATCACCACTCTTTTCAGCGACTTCAGAGTATTATCATCCCCAAACCTGAAACTTGTGGAACTTTTAAATTCCTTAACCTTGTTACGATTTTCAGCATCCAAAGAGTCCAGATAACATTTTAACCAGTCAATCCCACACACAGTAGATGTGCAGCCATTGTCCAATACAGCACAGTTGAACGATTCTGCAACCAACAGCCTCATTACCGGCGTAAAACAGCTTGTTAATAGGACAATGCCTTCTTTCTGGTCACTATCTTTTTCCTCTTCTGACTCTTCCATGTCATGTGTCGCTTCAAATACTCTATCATAACGAGTTGGAATTTGAAAGCATAATGGTATTGAGAGTCACATCGAAAACATCGATTTATCATGCCCCGTGCATTTCTGGGGTTCATCCTCCTATTGTAGGTTCTAACTGGGGTTCTGTCTTCATAATTTCCTTGTCTCAGTCTCCTTTTATAGTCTTGAAGCCTGTTCGTAGCCATACGATGTTGCCATCCTGTTAGTAGTGTATCTTCCATATTCTGCCTTATTGCAGGCTGACCTATTTGGGTCATCAGAGCCATTGGAATCGAATTTTTCCCCAGAACTTTTTTTAAAGCTGTTGTCATCTGTTCGAATAAGGTATCGTTATCCATAAACTGAACACCTGTCAAAACTAGGAGCCTATCCATGTTGCTCACTCTAGCACAGTCAAGTAATTTAAAGGCCAACATAGACTGTGGAAATTCCAGCCTGTGTTTCTGCAGCCTTTTATATAATCTGCAAAATTCCATTATATAGTCTTCCATAGATAAATCCTCCATTTTCCGGGAACTTATCAAAATCCGACCATGCTTCATATGCACTTAACAAGTCACCTTTCTTCTAAATCTTATCCATATAAAGTAATAAAGTCGCCATACCTTCTTCTGAGTCTAACTCTTCCAACTCCAGCTCAGAAAGCACTTTGTTTCAGATTTTACTGCCATATGGTAAAGAAAAAGCCAATGCCATACCTTGCTTTCTCTTTCCTAAAGCAATCACCTTAGTCCACATAACTACCGCACTTCTCCATTGGTCATATGATTCCCTTTCAGAAAATAAGGGAGGATAGTCATATCCAGCCATCTTCGTCCTGGGTTCAGCCATATATCCCTTTTTTGGGTTTTTTCACTCCTTGGTTTGATCTGGAAAAATCGTATCTTTTAACCCTTCACACTTACACAGCAACCATCCTCTGCTGCCAATTGTTAGATGTATTAGATACTGTGGTATGAAGAGGCAAAAGTTCTGCTCCTTTTTCACCAACACACTTTTATTTGTTGCAACTGACTCTGCACAGAACTCTACACATCACCAGATCCAGAGGCCACCTGAAGCCCCTTTACATATCAGTGTCAATCGTTGAACACTTAACATAAATGAGACAATCATTGAACACTTAACATAAATGAGACAACTAATTGCAATGTCTCTTAACCCATTACTTAACAGTACCTGCTCTCTTGTTCTCCTCGGTCATTGAGATCTAAGGTTCAGGAGTTACTACTCATGGTGAGCTTCTATAGATAGTACACATTGCAGCTGTGGTGCACCAGGGCAGGAGGAGTTAGACATTGAGACGAGTGGGTGAGGAGCCAGTCTAGTGGAGTTTTGAATCTTGAGCATGGTTGTACCTCGTCAGGCATGTGAAGAGTATCCCATCACACCGCTGACTTGTGCATGTTGGTATGGAGATTTTGGAGAGTCAGAAGGTGAGCCATGTGCTGTAAAATTTACAGTCTGTGACTTATCTAATTGTGAATATGGTGACAACCAGAATGATGAAAGTGGGGGATACAGTGATGGTAATGCCACTGACTCACTGGGAGGTGATTAGACACTCTCATGCTGGAGATAGTCATTACCTGGCACTTCTGAGGAATGTATGTTCGCCATCATTTCTAAGCTCAAACCTCAGATTGCCTAGATTGTGTTGCATGCTGAGGAATTGTAAATGTGGCACTGCGCAATCATTAGTGATCACTCCCACTTCTGAAGGGAGTGAAGATCTTGAGGAAACAACTTAAGGTAGCTGATCCTAACACACTTCCCGAAATAATTTCTATTGCACTTCTACGGGCTGTGATTGGCTCCAATAACTACAATTGTCCTCCCTTTAAGTGATTTCCCCTGATCATAAGACCGTAAGACATAGGAGCAGAAGTAGTCCATTCGGTGCCATTCAATCAGATTATGGCTGATCTGAGTTGGTAATCCTCATCTCCACTTTCCTGCCTTGTCTCCATATCCTTGATTCCCTTACTGATTAAAAACCTGCCCAGGGGCGGCATGGTGGCGCAGTTGTTAGCACTGCTGCCTACGGCGCTAAGGACCCGGGTTCAATCCCAGCCCCGGGTCACTGTCTGTGTGGAGTTTGCACATTCTCCCTGTGTCCACCTGGGTCTCACTCCCACAATCCAAAAATGTGCAGAGTAGGTGGATTGGCCACTCTTTTAAGGTCCACTAACAAAATAGAAGAAAGGAAACAAACTTAGGGACAGGCACTGCCTGAACATAACACAGATCAACAGAAACTTAAAAACATCAAATAAGTGTGCGATTAAAGGGGTCAATGAAGCACCCCAACCCCTGTGGTACACACATAATTGCCCCTTAATTGGAAAAATAAAATAATTGGGTACACTAAATGTATTTTTTTTTTAATCTGCCTACAGACTCACTACCTTCTGAGAGAAGAAATTCCTCCTCATCTCTGTCTTAAATGTGGGCGGCACGGTGGTGCAGTGGTTAGCAATGCTGCCTCATGGTGCCGAGGACCTGGGTTTAATCCAAGCCCTGGGTCACTGTCCATGTGGAGTTTGCAAATTCTCCTTGTGTCTGCGTAGGTCACACCCCCACAGCCCATAGATGTGCAGGGCAGGTGAATTGGCCACGCTAAATTGCCTCTTAATTGGAAAAAAATAATCTAATTTTTTTTTCAAATCTGCCTTTAATGGGAAAACTCTTACTCTGAGATTGTGCCCTCTGGTCCTGGACTCTCCCACAAGAAGAAACTTCCTCTCAGCATCTGCCCTATCAAGCCCCCTGGGATATCTCCTAGATGTCTCAATACGGTCGCCTCTCAGTCTTCTAAACTCCAATGAGTACAGACCCAACCTACTCAACCTCTCATAAGAAATTGGTGGACTTCAGTTTGACTCGGGTCTTCTTGATGCCACACTGGGTTGAACGTTGCCTTGATGTCAGGTACAGTTAATCTCACCTCTGGAAATGAGCTTGTGTCCATGTTTGGACCAAGGCTGTAGTGAGGCCTGGAGACCAGGGATCGAGGTCAAAGCAGCATGAATGAGGGTGATCAGGTTACTGGTGAGTTTGTGTTGCATATTGATGACCACTCATTCCAGCTGATTTCTAACAACTGGGACAAGGTTGATAAATAAGATGATAATTGGCTGGATTGGATTTGTCAATTGCCCAAAGGGCAACGTGGTTCTCAACCAGGGTGAACGAAGGTAAAGTGTAACAATGATCCAGCCTAACTCCTGCCCTGAGTTAGTGCTACAAGTCTGGCAGAAGGAGAGTTGAAGAAGTCTGATTTGTCGTTTGCAGCTTCCCTTTTTCCCATTCAATCACACGCGCATGTGTTACAATAATACAAATAACAGAAAACACCGTGCAAAGACCAGCATTTAATAATATTCGCATTCCCATGTTAATAAGTCACCTATTTCAATTCTGGCAGAACGGAAGTTATACTTCAGGCAGGTTGCGGGGGGGGGGGGGGGGGGGGGGTAGATTTTCAACTCTCTGCTGACTGAGCCCTGGGGTGTTTTTTCCTCACTCTCCAAGTTTCCAATTCAGTGCGGAGCTTTCTAAAATAAATGGATGAATGATGTCAGGTTGTGAACACATTCGGCGGTGATTCGCCCTTGTGAGCAGGGAGGCTGTTCCTCTGGGCCGCCTGTGGGATCTCAGGGTGTGTTTGGCTTGGGGAACACGTGTGGTCCCCACCGACAGGTGAACAGTGAGCACATCTCACCAGCGGCCAGGATATTCCCCCCAAAGTAACATTCAGAGATACGCTGAACTCATTCACTGCTCTCAGAATGAAAAGGCTCGATTAACTCCTACTGGGGAAGTGAGCTGCTGATTCCAGTGCAGCCCAGCCCTTTTATATTGGGAGGATATGCTGGTGGCTTGATGCCCAGCGGGTTCCCAGCACCTGTATATCTTCCCAATTCTGTTTGCTGTTTGTCTGGGCTGACGTGTCACCGGTGAGTGTGACTTGTGAAGCCTGCAGAGCACATCCTCGTTTACAAGGGAGGGTGCACTGTATACATCCCGGGATTCAACTGCGTTAATTGGGCTGAACGTTTTTCCTTCAAACCGCTTGCAAATAAAATTACCTTTTAAAGGGGTGTGACGTTGGTTTATCGATTGCAATGATCACTTTGCAGAATGACTGGCGGGTGTATGATGTGTGTGTGGGGGGGGGGGGGGTGGGGGGGGGTGCACAGGTAAAGCGCCCTGGTTATTGGAAATGCACAATTTCCGCTCTCTGCCCCCCGCACCCCCCCCCCCCCCCCCATACCCCATACCCCACTCACAGATGCTGCCGTTGCTGCTGCCAGGGATTCTGCATCTTCCACCCCCCCCCCCCCCCCCCCCCACAGATGCTGCCGTTGCTGTTGCCCGGGATTCTGCATCTTCCACCCCCCCCCCCACAGATGCTGCCGTTGCTGTTGCCCGGGATTCTGCGCCTTCCACCCCCCCCCCCCCCACTCACACACCCCCCACACCCACACCCCCCCCCCCCCCAACACACTCTCAGATGCTGCCGTTGCTGCTGCCCGGGGTTCTGCACCTTCCACCCATCCCCACTCAGATGCTGCCCGGGATTCTGCACCTTCCACCCCACTCCCCACCCCCCGCCCCCCTCAGTTCAAGCAGGTTACTTCACAGCGGGGGGGGGGGGGGGGGGGCTTCTGTCACCCGCATTCACGATGTAGCTCCATAATATAGCAATTATTGAAGAAGGAAAAGGTGGGCCAAAGCCTTCTGCTTTGGCCCACCTTTTCCTTCTTCAATAATTGCTATATTGCATGGCAGAAATAAGTGAAATATTTATCGCCCTGTCTGAATGTTTGCAAATAGTCCTCAGGACGCCGTCATTAGCGCTTTTCAATCCATTTGTTTAAACAGGCTGAATGTGCAGAACTGCAATCGGTCATCACACAAGTGCATTCTGATGTTTTTTTTTAAAGAAAGGGTTCAGACCAACAACGGGGTGTCTGTGATGTGACATAATCAGCTTTTATCTTTCACGGAGCCCGTGAAATGACACTGGGCCACCGGGAGGCAAGTTCACAATGCAAGCGAGTGTCGTGTTCGGCAACTGCGACAAGTTAATCTTGGCAAAAAGCAAATGGAGCTCCTTGTCCAATAACCTGGTTATTTGCCTCACTGAGATTCGCTTGAAAATTTAAGCTGGGCGTCGGAATCGGCACATTCCAAAACTCAGGTGAACAACCTGACTGTATCCCCTTCCCAACATTCACACACACACACACACACAAGGGCACATCTACAGAGATACACTGATCCATACGCACACACATATCACACATACAGACACCTACTGATGTAAAACTGTCAGATGCTAGAGCAATTATTTCTTTTAGCCCAGTAGCTTTGCAAGATCTAATCTCCTTTTAATTGCGTTTAGAAGGTATGCGAATAATGCATAGTTTTAATAAATCCGAGATTTGGCAGATTTTCATTGGGAAAAGCTCGAACAGGTAGAGATTGTCAGTGAAGTTACACCTGGAATATATCGAATTGTGTTTGCCAGTAACTGATAAGGCGAAGGAATATGGAACAGTTTGAAAAGTGATTCTGTTCTCAGGCATGAAAAGTCAACTGTAATTTCCTGTTTGTACAGCATATCACCGTGAGGTAATGTGGGCAGGTCAGAGTGGAAGCGGACGAAAGGCCACTTTCTACATAAAGATTTATAATATGCGCTTGATTCCGGGTCCAAAAACGGGGAGTGCGCGTGAAGGTTAAGAAGTGTAACAGGCAAACCATCTTTCAGTGCAATACATGAACTGGAGACACACATACACGTTTTAGGACTACTACAATTGGCCAAGCTTGGTGAATGTGCATCTCATTGCAGATCAAAGATAGACAACGACTATTTAAAACCTTCAGAGCCTATTTCATAATGAGATTTAAAGAGAGTTTACTTTATCTAAAAAAAAATAGAAATAGTGCTAATATCCATCATTCAATATTCAAGAAAACCCTGTGTATGTTGTCATATAACGAGCCAGTAATGTGCTGGTCGCAGCTAAGTTGTGGCCAGTGTACAGGTACTGCCTTAGATATTTAATTAGATACTAAATTCTAACATATTTTGGATTTAAGCGACAAATAAAGTTGTAATATTTTTCGCCAAATCCATATTAATGTGCTTTAATTTCAATAATTCGGTTCACTCTTCCTGACGCCATTGATTAATAGCTCAGAACATAATGCCAGCTGTAATAGATGACAAACCGCGCACTCCCGACACACACGCACACATAAGAATCTAATAAATAAACTGAACTACCGTCTGCTGTCCTCTATTTTAACTAGTAGTATTTAAGATATCCAATTTAACGACGAGGTTTTAGTCCGATGCTTTCTGGATGATATAATGATCATGTTCTTATCAAGCTATGTTTTGCTTTTAGTTACCAAGAATGAAGCGATGTTATCAGTCAGAGGCGAAAGCTCAGTCATCCACAATGCAGCAACATTTATTTATAAAGATGCTCCCGAGCCACATAACTCAGAATAATCCGTTACCTTCTTAGTAGTCAAATCACATTTATTTCCGACTAGTAATCTTTCTCTTGCATGACTCATTGCTATAACCAGATACCTAACTATCTGTTTCAATTCAAGATAAAAATGTTATAAAACTCTAATGCACAAAATGTGATGCTCTGGCACTAAACACATGCAAATACACAGCACAAGGTCACAAGTACACACACCAGGTCACACGTGCATATACACAGCATCAGATCACACAGACACTTACACACACCAGCTCGCACAAACACACATCAGTTCACAGATATATACACCAGCTCACACATACATACTCCAGGCCACACATATCGGGTCACACTTACACACACCATGTCACGCATACAGGCACCAGCTCACACATACATGCACCAGGCCACACATATATACATATTGGGTCACACATACACACCAGCTCACATATACAGACACCAGAGCACACATATATACATATCGGGTCACACATACACACACCAGCTCATATATACAGACACCAGAGCACACATATATACATATCGGGTCACACATACACACATCAGGTCACACAGACACTTACATACACGAATTCATAGATACACACACCATTTCACACTTATATACACCAGATCATATATATACACCAGGTGGCACATACATAAACCAGGTCATATATATACACACCAGATCACACAAGTGTATACATTGCACCAGGTCACACAAACACTTACATACACCAGTTCATATATTTATACACCAGCTCACACATACATACACCAGCTCACACTTACACCAGTTCACACATACATATACCAGTTCACACTTACACACACCAGTTCACACTTACATACACCAGTTCACACTTACACACACCAGTTCGCACATACATATACCAGTTCACACATACATACACCAGTTCATACTTACACACACCAGTTCACACATACACATACCAGCTCACACTTACACACACCAGTTCACACATACATAAACCAGTTCACACATACATACACCAGTTCACACATACTCACATCGAGTCAAACATAGACACATCAGGTCATACATGCACACTTCAGATCACACATACATACACCAGAGCACATACACGTACAACAGGCCATACATGCACGCACACAGCACTAGGTCACACAGACACATAGACAGCACCAGGTCACACATACACACACCGGGTCACACATACACAGCATCAAACCATACAGACACATGCATAGCACCAGGTCACATATACACATGTACAGAACCACGTCACATATACACCGCAGCAAATCACATATAGACAGCACCAAGTCACATATACACAGCATCAGGCCATATAAACACATACATAGCACCAGCTCACACCGTTTATACATCTGGTGGAAGCTGTGATCACAAAGTTAAATGTGTCCGTTTCTTCCAAGGCCCTAAATGATTCTGAGATCAGGAATCTGTGGTAACCCGCTCATACGCCACAAGATCGGGGACGAGTTCTGTCCACGTATCCGGCTGTTGGCTGCTTTTTATAAAATATGGCTTACTGCCGCCATTAATTGAGCAGCTTTCAGAAACTTCTTTAATAATTAAGCGGCTGACTATACATTATAGTCCATCGTGTGCCTGTCTTGTCTGTTACACGTTTCACATGCCCCAGGGTGTTGGGCACTATTCGCTTGATTTTTTTTAAAATTACTTCAAAGATGACAGTAGGAATTTCAAATACACCAGCGTTTTCTGTTATCAATGTGACTTGTGCCAGAGACTGATTCTACCCGGTGAACCCGAATTGATAGGAAGAGTGCAGGAACAGTGCAGCTGATAAGCATGTGCAAGAGTTAGTCCTTTATTGTCTAATATGCAGAAGCATACAAGATCATTTGTTTCAAAAGACTTATGTCAAAATCACCAATCTTTAGTTTTGGGGAGTGGGGTGCAAGTACCGAGAGACAGAAATTGGAATAATTTAAAATAGAGATTGCAATGGGAGAAACAATGAAAAAGAAGCAATGAAAATATGTTTGGGGCTTGCCCCGTTCTGATTCAGTGCGCGCCAGTGAATCGTAAGCGTTCATTAGCCGTAGTCAGCGGTGTTATGAAAAAGAAAAACAGTTTTAATATGAAAGAAGAAAAAACCATGACAATGTCTCGCAATGAACTTCGAGGCAAGGCGCGCACACAGTAACTCAATGGTTTCAGACAACCGGCACGTCATTTGTCAAATGAAAAACGCTATACAATTGAATTTATAATGGCGCGCCGGTCAGAAAAGTCCCTATATAATTCGATATTTGTGCGCTTTCAGTGGCCAGCCTTCGTAAATAATATACAGAGTGAGGAAACATAATCCAGCAGGCTGGAATGTTTAATTCATTATTATGCAAGCTAATTGGAAGGTGATTATATGGTAATTGCTCATTAGCGGTGTATATTTATCGCTGTACCATATGTCAAGGCCATGGGAATTGTGTAGACCGTGTACTCTCATTTCAGGGATCGGTTTCAGAGATCATTCGTGAAACTCGATGGATCAAATTCTTCCTGACGTCAAGTCCATCAAGAGCAATAGATGCCCTGGTATAAATAATAGCTGCAGAGTGCGAGGGGAAGTTTAGCTTTGCTTTTTAGCCGGTGGGAGAGAGAGGGAGAGAATGCGGAAAGGGTTGAGGAGGACAGATGAGCTATTTGGGGCTGAATTCTTTAAAAACAAAAGTTACACCGCCGCAGCAACAGGGTTACTGAGCTCGCGGTTGAGAAATTGCTTGATGCGCTGGCGTTCTGGGCGCTGCTCCGCTGCGCGTCTTGTTCAACTGAGAGGGACGGCTGGTGATGTGAAGTCAAACGCATATTAGCATCAAACAAAACAGCGGCAAATGTAAACAGATAGAAAGAAATAATGGGGAAACAGCGAGAATGATTGTGAAATTATTTTTTCTGCTTTGACCAAATTTGACTGGATTAACGCATTGATGCTGGATTAGTAATATAGCAGGTAAACTTGCCAAGCAATGGAGTGGCTAGGTACAGTGCTGAGAGTTCTCTGAACACTGGATGTTAGCTGCTAAAATTGCAAGTCGCGTCCCTTCTCTAAAAATTGGTCAATTTTGCGAGATTAGGAAGGATATTGTTCAAATCAGGTTTCTGATATCTTAATGACTCACTCTGGTGGCTTGCGAGGATAATTACAGCCGATCGATTCAACGAGAAAAGATTGATTTATTGCCCCATTCCTGTTGGTGCTCGACACCGTGACATTAAAATGTTTTAACCCTTCGCCTGTCCCACCGCGACCAGGTATGACACGGATTAGGGTTAGTCCTGGGTCACTGGGTTCTCAAAACTCCCACTTGCAAATCGCAGCGGGCTTGTTTTCTTAAAGCAAATCAGTTGATATATGAGGTCTAAGTAGTTGCTAAAGAGTGATACTGATCAGAGGATACAGCGCTGGTGTTGAGGAAGGTTTGGGTTTCTGACTGAAAGCAGGAGGGGAACATCAAGCTGACGCCCGTATATCAGGGAAATGACTTTCTAATCAGCCACTCTTCATAGGCATGTTTCACAATGAGTTGACTTTGTTTGTAATCACGGTGCTAATTTCCGTAAAGCTTCGCAATGCGGGCTGGAGATAAATTAAGTTTGAGACGCTTGAACAAAATGAACAAAGGAAATGAGAATTTGGTGGGGGGGGGGGGGGGGGGGGAGGTCAGGAAATTGAAAATTGAATCGTAAATCAAATCTTTCTTCACAAAAAAGAAATTGAAGTGACCGAATAAACGGCCCCTGTGTCCACATGTCACATATACAGCTCTATACCAGGGGACACAATGGAATGAATTTGAGGAAGCGGCATCACCCCATTTTACTTTAGCAGCGATTGCATTTTCAGCAACAATATATACACTATAGTAAAAATTAAGCCAGCTGTCAATAAATAATACTGTTGTACTCTTTATCTTCAGGAAGAGCTTAGCCCACCTTGACATTGTACATGCAGAGTGTGTCTTACACGTGCAATTGAAGATATTCTGTGGTACAACCAGGGGAAACTAGCCAACTGGAGTCCCCTTAAACTAGCATTGGCAACAAGGCCTTGGATCAAAGATAGGGGACTAGGTACAGTATTCACAATACAGGAAGGCTGTCAACAATAACGGCAGTACATAACCCCCATGAAAGTAGCCCAGAACCGTTCTATTGCCCCCTCCTCTCCCCCCCCCCAAACCCCTACTCCAACTATCATCAAAATTCCGGATAATCCCGCTTTTAGCGGACGCAAGCAGACCGATCACTTTGATATTTTAATGGCAATATTAATCCTATGTCTCCACAATGGGAGATGATTTTAACACAGAAACGCACAATAAACAGTGCCACTGGGGATTAAGAATTACGGCCTTTTATTATGGTGGGGGGGGTGGGGGGGGGGGGTTCTTTGCGGTGAAATTTGGAGCTTGGAATACATTAAAAGGAATACAATATTCAGGCAATCTGTATGTATAATGGCCAAACAAAAATATATGTATAAAAAAAAAGAAAACAACATTTAGGGCACAATTAATACACTGCTTTTGTTTTTTGTTTAATCTTTTTTTTTTGAAAATGAGTGAATGGAATCAACGGCACA
Source organism: Scyliorhinus canicula (assembly GCF_902713615.1). Lineage (NCBI taxonomy): Eukaryota > Metazoa > Chordata > Chondrichthyes > Carcharhiniformes > Scyliorhinidae > Scyliorhinus > Scyliorhinus canicula. Next base: position 21,157,489 of record NC_052161.1, read on the forward strand.
AGATACAGAAACTTCCTAATGCGATAACTGTCCTGTTACTGATGCTTAGAAAAAGTGCGCCGAATTTGGTTCAAGGGATCAAGGCGAACCGCCTTTCCTCCAGTTATTTATCTTAATTCCGACTTGAAAAGATATAATTATCTAGTTTGAACAGACCTGGTATAAAATCCTTCTTTAGTCGGTCAGGGAAAGCTCATGTGTATTCAGCGGCTGTCGGGTCCTCAGCGCCGCTTGGTGTATGCTGAGATAGTGAGTAATGAAGTTGTGTAGTCCTGAGATACAAAGGGCATTAACCTCATTAGCATGAAACCTTTTCTTCTAAGTATTGTGGAACCTTTTCAGCCTCCTAATCCCCTATTTTCAAAGCTCGGTTTGTAATAAAGCTTTTAGGTTTTTCAAAGCTAATGGTATTCTCAAAAGATTTATTGCTGTTACTGCGCAGGACGCTTTAAGTTCTTCCAGCTAAGTATATGTATAGCACAAGACGAAGCTCTTTTTTTTTCCTGATCCAGATGGGAAACCATTTAGGAAAATGACCACGCTGTTCTGAAGTGCAAAGCTTTATAATGAAGAACTATGGGCTGGCTTGCATATTGTTAATCGAATACCCCAACCCATACAGCGATAGAACATGTTATGGGTTCAATCAGTTACAAAACAAAAAAACAAAATGGTAAAATTCTGGAGACCAATGTGAGAAGGCGAATTGCAAATGGAAATACATATTTCTCCGATTGCTAAGGGCCCCCAAACAAGGGGGAGGTGGGCAGCAAAAAGAACGGCCCAGTTGCATTCAATAAACTTCCAGCCGCCGCCAGATATGGCGTTTTGCCTGTGATGTTATTTTTAAAGAAATGTAATTTCATATGGATCAGCCTCCGCCGTTAGTGTATTTGATTAAGGTCCCCCAGAATACCAGAGGGCTGTCCGTTTCTTGGAACATTGTTTTCCCCCATTGCGAGGGCGCGTGTGCACAGCGATTAATTGCGCAATTTCAGGACACGAGTTAAAACAAAGCGCGTATTTTTCCTGCACTTTGTAACTGCGCCGCATCACAGTGTGGCGACTGGCGAGATTGTCCCGAGTTGTGTCAAACTATTCCCCCTATTCACGGATTAAGAGATTAAACGAACCAGTGGCGCTGCCTCCGCTTTCCTCATATTCCTGGTATGATAATTGCTTAAACTGATTTGCACTTTCACAAAAGATTGGAGCACTCTTTGTAGCTATACAGAACAGACGAGGTTTCTGTCAATGGAAATAAAACTGATTAATGCAGTCTATCAGGATGAAAAGTAAATGGACCGTAAAGAACATTGCCTGGCTCCCAAACCCGTTTTGTAGTCAAGAGCTGGTTACAAACAGTTCAAATGCTACAGTTTTAATTACGATTTCAATTAAAATAATAAAAAAAATACATCGTTTCGTGAGGTGAAGTTTTGCCACATGTCAAACACCAACGAAATTAGTTTGGTTTCTTCACCTTTACTGTCTTTCCTTAGATATCAAATACAAAAATAATGACATGACCAATAAAACTGCCAAACAGCACAAAGATTTGGACCCCCCCCCCCCCCCCCACTCACTCCAAGATATGTAGGTAATGATTTAATAATTTAATTAAGGAAGTATTTTCGATTATAACACGATTCCAGTTTTTTTTTTAAACACAAACAAACAAGATTGATAAATAGCTATTCCGCCTCTGACTTCCTTCTCGAACCTCTCAATATAATATTTTACAATATATTACAGACTAGCAGTACACATTGGTGGGTGCTAAACCACGAAGGGGGAAAAAGTTCGCGTTCCTCCTGCAACGTTGCAATACAATCCAGCCTTCAAAGGGTTAACAGGCTCAATTGTGTCCATCGGGTTAAATTTTTATTTTAAATCAGGTCGATATTATGGGATGGAGACTAGTCATTTTGATGTTTCAAATTTCCAAAAAAAAAATAATCCATACATATATCTCACTGCCTGATCACTCCCAGCAGCAAAATGGATAAACCTTTATTGACAAAAATGACAATGACATACTTCTTGGAAGTATCCATATGTTAGAATTGCAACAAACTCAACAAACACAAGTATCTACATTCGATAGAAGACATTACAGAAACATCTTTAACTTTAGGGTCGCTATAAACACGTATTCAGAAGCTCAGTGCGTTTGTTGAACCCTTATAGCCGCCTAGAAATGGTCTCTGTTTGTTTCCCTTGTTGATTAGTCCTTCGTTTTTGGTGGCAACTTGCGATCACGTCCTGCCACACAAACCTCACCTCACGGCAATTTTATTTTCGCTTCGGATTGACGCAGGGGGGAAATATCCGGAATACTCTTTAATGTTCACCCCCGACCCCCCTTTCTCCCCCACAAAATAAAACAGTTTTCTTTTTTTTAAATAAAGGACCGAAATTGTGGTCAAAACGAAAACCCCCACGATGTCTAACTTTGTTTATTGGTTAGACAGGACACTAAAAACGCAGCACTTCTACTTCATATAGCTGGATCACAATCACGTCGACGGTATTATTACTTAACAGGAGTTTTTTTTTGTTTTAAACAGCGATTTCTTTTTTCTGTAAAATGAAGCACACAGAACTTCTCTCAAAGCAAAGAAGAAGAAAGAAAAAAAAATGAAGTCCCGTCTTTTGTTTTTAATAATCCGTCTTTTCATGAGAACGGCTCACATGCAATTCAAGTTTCTGAAACAGGTGTGGATTTTGGTGGGGGTGGGTTTACCTCCCCATTCTGTTTTTGTTTTAATATATATTTGAATTCGGAAGTGCAAACAAAAAAACAGTCCGGAATTGGATTGGAAGCGATCTGCACCGGGTATAGACAAGTCCGCTTGTCAATCATCTTGCCCCCGGATTGATTGATGGCGGGTCCTTTGGACAGCACAGTGCTACATTTAGACCTCTTCTTACCCCAGCTGCCTCGTCACAGGAATTGCATTTGGTTGAAAGTGTTTCTTTTCCCCCTTTCTCCCTCTCTCTCTCTCTCTATATCAGCAAATCTGCTGCTTGAAAGTTAACACTATAGTTTTGACACGATTTTGTTTTTTTCCCCTCCTCTCCCAGGTCCTAATCGTCCGAGGTGACATCGATCTCCTCAGGACTCGACTGTTTGGTCGCAAGCCTCCATCGATTGACGTGGTGGGTCCCTTTTTTCTTCTGCTGGGCGTCAGTTCCCTCCTCTTCCAACTTCTGCCGTTTAAATTTCGTCCTTCTGTTCTGAAACCAAACTTTTACCTGAAAAGTACCAAAAGAAAGTTGCAATGAACTCGAGAGCAGCACAAAAATTCTCACACACACACCCTCCCCCTTCCCTTTTGATGTTCACATCCGCTTTCAGCAGCCCCTGCATTTTATTCAATGGACTCCGCTTTCTGGGGATTTCCCAGTTAAACGAGGAAAGGTTTGCACCGTTTTACGGGAACACAGTTGGATTACTAGTGATTGACTTGATTTTTCCACCGGGTACTTGCTCGGGATTATTTCCTACTCTGCACATTAATCGATTTAAGGAAGCGCGGTGGGCGATGAGTAAATGCACTGAAAACTAAGTTGAATGAAAGAAAATGCAAGTATTTTCTGTGCACTAAAATGGTGGCTGCAATATTAGCCAGCAGCAGACATTCGCTCCTTTTATTCGCTCGAGAGGGAGAGGGTTGGATTCATTGTATTTTTAAAAATACATCACAAGTGAAATATAAAATATAAGTACCAGACTCTCCCAATGAACTGGTCTGTTTATGCCCCTCCGCTCGAACTGTGAACTTTCTCTCCTGATCTCCCACCTTGTTTCTCCCCCCAACCCCCAACTCCATACACTTGTCCTTTTATACGAGCAGAAAATTGGAACACGTTGGCATTCATTTATTCCGGTCCCGCGTCAACGATTGTCGGACAGCTTTTAAGCGGAAATTAACTTCTTAAAACAATATGTAAATTAAAATAGTTTGCCAATCGAGTTCCCCCCCCCCCCCCCCTCCCCCCTCTCTGAGCCGAATGATTCGATTTTATGGCTGGAATATTCGCAAATTCCAGTTGGGAGCCAGTGTCAGAGAGAGAAGTCGATAACTTCACCAAAATGTCAAGTTTGGAGAGAGAGAGAGAGAGATGTTTCCACCTGGAAACTGCCCCGCGTGGCCCCCGCTACTAAACTCTGAAATCCCTCCAAATGTAAACTGGAAATGGATTCATTCCTTGTACAGAGGAGCGATGGTCAGTTACTGATAGGAGGAGAAAACACGGCTCCAATTGTGCATCACTCTGGTCCAAGTGACAGAAATCCGCTGATTAAAGAAAAGAAAGTTTGTGGGGAAATGGAGTAAACGGCATGCCGACATCTGAGCCCGTTTTCTATGAAACGCACATTTGTGCTGTAAGCTCCCCCCCCCCCCCCCCCCCCCCCGCCCGAATGAAAATGAACCTGTTCTCTCTCTCTCTTTCCTAATTGAGGGGGTGGTGGGGATTTCCATGGACTGCCGTTTGTTAAGGCCGTGCCCGACACGCAGACAAAAGCCCCCAGCCAGCATCGATTCGCAATCGCACAAAGACATCTTCAATACCCCATTAACTAGGAAATTAAGCCTGACCGCTCCCTTGTTCGGCAGGCAAATGAAGAAGGCGATTCATTTGTTCCCCCCCTCAATGTTTTGCCCGACACGATTTGGGAAAATACAAAGCTTGAAACAGGAGTCTTTGCCCACAGAATCCTGCAGAGCGCAAGCCGGTGTACAGGCTCCTCGGCACTAATCGCTTTCACTTTGTTACCTGCAGCACAGTCCACTTTAGAATTCTGTGGGCAAAGACTCCTGTTTCAAGATTTGGCGAATGCGACCAGCTTGTTGACAGAAATGGGCTGATGCAAATATTGAGAGGAATGTGAGATGTCAGCGGGTACTTCTGTATGTGTGAGAGAGAGAGAGACTTCTCCAGCCAAGTGTCCTGCACTGGAAATGCCCAAACATCATTCGCACCTCCCAAACCCAAGGGCTGAAATAAACAGTCCTTCATATTGATGGCTACGGCGCCGGCTTTGGCCCCCGTGAACGGCCCAGTTCGCCTTTCAATCGTTACCTTCCCTGTTCGGGACATGGGGTGGAAAATATAAACGTAAAATTCCAGTATTTCGCCTCATTCTTTTGATCCGTCCTCAAGATTCACATGAAGACAATTTGAAAGCAGTAAATATACCCTGCTTGTGATGGAGCCCCCACTCCCCTTTGCCTGTAGACAGTTGATTCATGAACAAATCATGAATCAAAGAGCGATATTTCAAATCTGCATCTGCTGGTCGTGTTTTACAACAGCCCCGTTACCAAAGCATCGAATTGCCGTGGGCGCGGGTTGCTGCCACTGTACTTAAAAGGCGAAATTTGCAAAGGGTTCTGAAAGCTCTCTTTAAGGGAGCACTTCTATTGCAGAGGCGATGACTTGAAGGAGAGAGGGAGAGACAGAGGTACAGAACAGCGAATTGCTGGAAGCAGAGCGGGCAACCCTCACCTGAGTTTCTGTTAAGCTGAGGCTGTGGGCTAGTTGCTTTCGTTCGGCTCCCACCACGTAGTGATTTTTCTCGAAGGCGTGTTCCAGTCTCAGTAACTGGGACGGGGAGAAGGCTGTCCGGATCCGTTTTGGTTTCCGCGCCAGTGCGTTGTGCAATAGAAAGCTCTCCGGGCTCGCCTCGTTGCCTGAGAAAGACACAAGGAAGCAACAGTAAGAAATGAGAAGCAAAAATCCCGCCGACTCATTTTAACGTGTCGCGGCGCTTTTAAAAAAAAATATTATCTCCAGTTGACTGGCAGCCAGTTATGCAGCAGAGAGAACTTGGAAAGGTGCGAATTCTAGCCGCTAACCTCTCGATTTGAACCACCATTTTAACGTGGATTTGTTTGCACTGAATTCGTTGGATCCGATTTTTGTAAATGCATTAAAATAAAGACATTGAGCGCGCAGTGTGTGTGAGGCCTGTCTGGTAATTCCGAACGAATGCAGAATCCGACAGCGACTTGTGTCAATTCCAAAGCAGCGTCCAGGCTGCCCTGGGCCGGTGCACTGGACTCAACAACAGCGAAGAAGCGGCATTTAATTCCCTGTGCCTGTTAATAACAATGCCATTTTAACCATTTTAGCAAGGGGAAAATGTAGTCGCCCATCATTTGCCATGGAAGGTAATTAATTCACTCTCCAAAACATTTAAAAAATGATCAATGCGCAAAAGTACAAGAGAGTGGATCGTTCACCTCCCAATTACACACACATATCAAATATATTTATCTCCACTCTAATGTGTTAAATTAGCACAATGTGTTTTTTTTAATGTATTCATATCCACACGCAGAAACAAACAGCCAAGAGCAATAACTGTGATCCGCAATTCGGACATTTCCTCTGAATCAAGCAACCACCCTGGAACCTGGTCCAGAGGCCCAGTCCTTTTCTATTCAGCAACTGACCCAGGAACGAAAATAAAATAAAATAAAACCCATTCCAAGTGTGCTGCTTGAAGGCGGTGCGAATTGCCCCTGAAACCGCGTTCAGAGTGTGCCTAGAGCCAGCAACCCCCCCCCCCCCCCCCCCAACACACACACACACACACACATGTACACACACAAGGCAGCCGCTAACTTCAGCCCCTCTCTGAGCTCCCACTCCTCTGACCTGCCAAACTCTTTGCCCCTTTTTGGAAGATTGGCAACCAGTTGTTTCTCTCCCTCTCTCTGCCCCCCCCCCCCCCCCCCCCCCCCCCCCACAACACCAATCCCTCCCCGCCGCAGCTCCCAGTCCGGCCAGGCTGCTGCTCCAACCCAGCTCCGGGGAAAGCAGGGCCGACAACAAACTTTCGCTTTCGTTCGCTGGAGGAGCCGAGCTGTCACGGTGCGGCTCAGTGAACGAGTTAGACATTCACCGCGAAGCGAATCGGCAGCAAATACGAGAGAGAGAGGAAAGCAGAGGGGTGGGAAAATCAGTGCATTTAAACATGGACGTACCTTGAAACCTGTGTCCCAGATATCTGTACCTGTGTATTAGCCATGGATAGAAACTCGAAGCGTCTCTTTGTTGCGATGTAAATAAGGGGTGCGGAGAATGGGAAGACTGTAGAGGGTGTCCAGCCAGAGCGTGTGGGGGCACTGGGTGAACTGGTACCGCTGGGCTAGTTTGGTGTGCGACCGCGTCAGCGAACACCAGGTCCGGATTGGAGTACAGAGCCCTGCCGCCGGTGTGGAAGCCGTTTAGGAATGGATTGACCGAGCTAGGGTTTGCATAGCTGAGGGCGGCCGGCCTTATAGGTTCCTCTGATCTCGAAGCAGGCAGTGGGCTATCCTTAGCGACCAGAGATTCAATGGTGAAACACCGTTTAGGTGTTGGCTGGAACATGGTTTGTCAGACACTATATCCTCAGTGCGGGAGAGAGAGAAAAAAAGGGCGGTTGTGCAATACTTCCCCCCCTCCCTCCTCCCTCCCTCCCACCCCCCCAAAAAAAATGTATTGCTGCTGAGATTGTAAAGAGAGCACATTAAAAGTTAGTCCGGCAACACTTTAGTAGCGATGTGTCCACATAGTCCAGGGACAATCCATCTATGCGGTCACTTTATCACACGGCTGAAAAGTTGTGCAAACGACTTGTTAGTTCATGAGCTAATTAGTGCTGCTATCACATAAACAGCTTCCACTGAAGCCCTGTAATGGCTTGATGATTGGTCGCTATTACTCGCCTTGAGGTTGAAGGAAGACTCTTAAGTGCGTCAATTGCCGTTTAAACCCGGAGAGGCGGACTCCATCCATACGGAATGGATCAAAGTAGCAGACAACACCCCCCCCCCCCCCCCTCCACCCCCCACCACCACCTTCCTCCCTCCTCCACCCCCACCCCCACCCCCCGGAAAAAGAAGCCTCCTCGATAACCAGTCGTAACTCAGACACTTAAGCATAAAAAAACACTTGGCTTTTGGACATGTGAGACAAAAACCGAACAAAAGGTTGCGATTGGCAAATACCTTTTTTTTTAAATGCAGAAACTATAAACATTTAAGGGGGAGGGGGGGGGGGTGCAGGTATGAATTTCAATCTGCCCCTTGAGTTTCGGCTCTTTCGATTTACACCACAGCTCCCAATATATAACAGTAAAACGGGATTAGAAGGTGGGTTTAGAAATGATTCCTAAAACAACAAATCCAAATCTGCAGGAGGTGCAGAGAGCGCACAGCCTCCTGTCGTTTCACATCGCTCCTTGTTTTGGTTGCCGCCTGGAGTCCAGGGACCTTGGTTCGGACTGAGTCTTCTATATTTCTATTGGTCAGGTAGGGGAATTGTGCTATTAGATAATTATATCGACTCTGCGCAGTTTGTGTGGTTCCTGGCCCCGTTAATGCTCCCCTTCTCTTTGCTGTCAGCTTAATAATTCGGGCTGTAGTAGGTAAACAAAATGTAAAACCTCCATCGCCCTCTCCGCATTTAATTGCAATCCACTCCAGAGTCCCCGGAAGCAGGGATTCCCGGATTCATTAAGGGCAGAGAATTAAACACCCAAGCATTTTGTGAATCGGTCATTTTCCCCCCCTTCCCAACTGTATTGGAGGAGGTTGCCTGTTTTTTTTTGGGGGGGGGGGGGTAAGTAGCCTGCTTCATTTGATCAGCCGATGTCCCCACCCTGCCCGACCAATCCGACATGCAATCCCACTTGTTTTGCTACAAGGTGTCATCTGATGATATTAAATTATATAAATGAGACTTTGTCCAAGGGTCCACCTTTTTTTTAATTGCCATTTGAAAGTAGCTGCCTCACCATCGCTCTGGTGGGTGGTGTGTGATTTTGGACTGGAGAAGGGGTTTAAAGCTGGATGGGGGGTGGGGGTGGGTGTCGATTTCGCCTGTATTCCATTGTCGCTCATTTCTAATTATTGCCACAACATACCAGCTTGTGCCGTCTCTCAAGCTGCGGCTATTAAAGCCTCTTTAGTTTTAAATATCGTGCTGCCTTATTCTTGTGTGTTATTATCTAAATAACAGTGACGTCAAGGACATTATTCCCATATGCTTATTAAAATTGGCAGTCATAATTAATTCCGTGATTTCTCCGTGAAAAGCCCCGAGCCTTTGGAACTTCGAATCTTTGGGCAGAATGATGCTTTTCTCCTGAAGGATTTCAAAGCGCGTTCGCTGCTCCCATATTCAGGAGAACAGAAAAGAAATACAGGACGCGACTATGAATACATTTCCCTCAATGTGGGGCGAATATCAACATTGCCACAAAAGGTAGCGCCCATAAAACGTTTCAAATCTTATCTAGGGGGCTTGATACATGCTCTATATAAATGGGCCCTTTTTTAACACTGGCACAATGGAATGCACTGTTAAATGGTAAATATTATGATTGCAGCCAGAGACTTGGTTCATTTTATCTTTCAAGTCCATCACAGAGAGAAAATATTTCTCTTATTTTTAAGGGTCAGAACTTCAGTCATTACTTCATGTCTAGTAAGAGTGACCGGGTCGATACATCAAAGGACGTTCTAGACCCATGCTGGATTTCGGCTTGAAGTTCTAGGGGACCCAGTTCCATACTAATCCCACAGTGAAGTCGCAATTGTCAAAACGTACAGCTCCCGCTTTATTAGGCGGGTGAGGCTCGAGCACTGGGGAAATAATATTTTATTTCATCCCAAACAAAAGCACCTAATGTGGGTCACAGTGAATTACTTTAAATTATTCATGTGGCCTCGTTGACTTCAGACATGTTTCGAATTGAAAACTACAGTGTTAACAGCATGGGAAAGAATCTCCTTCCTAATGACTGCACCGTGCAAAATGTACTGAAAATAATGCGGATGGCCTTTAGGTGTATCTTCAGAAACAAATGGCAGTTTACGTTCTCGGTACTGTAAAAGCTATTTGTATGAACACTCGTCCGCCCATCACCCGATCAGTGTTACATTTCATCACAGCACCAGAATCAGGGAGAGAGACTGAACATAATTCAGAGCGGAAAGGAAACCTGGTTCTCTCTCTAACGTATTTTGCAACCATGCTTTGCATTTACAAATAGTAAACAAATGTAATTTAAATAGCTGCTGTCAACCAGTAATTCTCCCAATGAGGCATCACAATCAATCTGTGGGGTGCAGTTTAATCACATTGCGCTTCCTCTCACATATCCATGTTAGCTGAATTGGGCAAGACACGGAATAAGGGCAGCCCCAGCCCATCGCATAACGGCATTTCTAAAGCTTCCCAGATATACTGTAACTTTCTATGACATTAAGTGATATTCTTTTATTTAAAGGTTGCAGTGGACGAGAATGTTAATTGCTCTGTTTTGGGACCCCAGAAGCATTGGACGGTAATTATTACCGCACTATTACCTCCATGAAAAAAAAACATCAAACCGAACTCTAAATTACTAAACTCGGGCAGATTCGGACAAATAAAAATACATTTTCAAGGCACGAAGATATAAAAAATAGAACATATTCGCGCATCAGACATGTCGCGGCGCATTATGGTTGGGGTGGTATGTCTGGTGTTTTTTTTTAAACAAAGTGACTATACACATTTTGGCAGAATTGAACTCTCTTTTAAATCCACAACTAACTTACAGTCAACCATTAAAAAAGTAAGGTTAATTTAGCGGAGATCCTGGTCCATTCAGAAAAGGGAGGTTTTGCTGGGAATTAATATCGACGTATCAGTACCTAACTGTATTTGTTTGCATTTTTTCATTAGTCCAAGTGGTTAAATAATATTTATTCTCGAATTGTGTGTGGAGTTTTACTTCAAATATCCGCGCCTGGCTGTTTTTTTTTTCGTGTTTATTTCAGTGGTCCCATGATGTGTGAACAGTAATTCCAAAGGGGACTCTTAGAAACGTTGCAGGGAGCAATGTCAAGCCACATATCAAATATGCCCGCACTGTACTGTATTGAAAAACACACCAAAAGGAATGAGTGATTATTTTACTCTCCTGTACTTTGTGACCTCCGTCCCCTGATTTCACCACCAACCTCTTCCCTGCAGACTGGGTTTCACGTTAAATTCTGCCATAGTTCAGGTGAACTACCCCGAATATTTCTAAAATAGAGTACCAGCTGAGCTATCCTGTATTGCCACTCTCCGGTCAACTTTGTTGGCCATTGTCTGATGGAAACTGATTGTGGGTGTGTGTGCATGATTGGGTCGATTGCTAAACAGTTGCTTTTTCAAACTGTAGTTTTTAAAAGACCTACGAAGCGATTGTGCAACCTCAATAGTTTTGTGGAGATATTGACGACATTATTCAAAAATAGTCAGAGAAGTCAGCTAATAAGTATACAGAGTGACCTCAGTCAATAATTTGCTTGTTGTTCTCATAAATCACGAATGCAACTTTATTTGAAGGCGCCGGTAGCATTTTATGTTCTTCGTCCCTTCAAATTGCCAACAACTACTGGAAAAGTCGCCGTTAAGTAAATCAATCTTCTTTCCAACGTGGGTCAAACGAGTTTCAATGAACTTGTCTGTCTCGCTTCCCTATGCTCACCGTAGTTAGGCCTCAACCAAGGAAATAAAAAGGATATAAAAGTTTACTTTAATAGATCACAAATTAGTGGCTATTGGGGTACAATTAGACGCCTAAACGTACCACTTAACCAGGTATATGAGCACTAAATAATGACAAATGGATTTTAGTGTGCAGTGGAAAACGCTCAGGATCCTTGCTTCTCCCATCAGTGGATGTTTAATTCATGGAACCAAACTATAACCCTTTCAAAATGCAACACGTGCCATGTTTTATGGGTTTGTGACGTGTTCTGGAATAAAATTGGAACTTTAGTCATAAAATAGAAGTGCCTTGTGCGTGAGGACATGGAGTCACATCCCGTGTTAAATCACCCAGACACTTCAAAATATCAGCGAGTCAGCACACCAGCTAATTCAGCATAATGTACACTCATTTCATCCAATTTCTATGGAGCTGACTGAATTGTTCACCGTTAATCTTTCTAATGTAAAATGGGAGCATTTGCAGTCTTAAAATAAATTAGTCCCCACAGATAAAATATTTATATGTTAGGCTATTGAGTCAGATGTGTGACACGCACACAGCGATGGAAGCTTTCTATTTTTTGTTTAGCATGTAAACCAGGAGGCTCAACATAGGTATGCCGGATTATCAGACAATTTGTCACGGGTGAAATAAAGAGAACGATACACCAAACCAGTTTGAAAATTTAAAACAATCATTTTCGCAGGATGTACAGTTTTAACTCCCTGCTGTTTGAATATAGAATTTTCATTATAAATGTAGCTCCTTTTATCTCGCTGTGTGGGTAACACGCCAATGTCGCACTCCACTGATTTTTAGTCCTACTATCTAAGGGCAAGATGAACCCACCTTTGTAATCTCGCGCATTAAATGGAATCATTTTTTTGACTATTAATATGACAGAACTCTCACAGTTTACTTTTCAAATCAGCAAATGCATGATGTATGTTTTAAGTTGTAATTAAAAACAGGGGTTAAAACCAGAAGAAGATGAAATGTTCTGGCCCACGTTATAATGCGAATTCAGATTGAATCTAAACGTTCATGTCACCTTGTTGGCCGATTAAGAATAATTAGGTTTAACATTTTAAACATGTATTTGCATCGACCCGATTATCATCATTTCATGCAAAGTGCAACTGTTTGTGGAAAATGAAAAAGTGCTTGATTTAAAAAGTCCTGTATCTCCAGTAGAATAATTTCACACGAAATCATTTTTAAAAATCCATGGGACAATAAGCAGGTCAATAACTTCCTCGAGGTTCCTTAAAGTGCGATTTTTAAAAATCACAACAGGGGAAAGTTATACTTTCTACCTTTAACATTAGAGACAATGGCTTATTGAAATGTCACATGTCTCCTTTGAACATTATATTAACTTGAACACGAAGCGACTGATTTTTATGTAATGTTTTTTTCAGGAGTAGAGAGGGTATCGCATTCACTGCTACCAATGATGTGAGTTAAGGTGGTAAGAGTTACTCTTAGTTACTTATTTTTTTGTTGAGGAAGACCACAGTTCCGTGCCGCATTGTATTTTAAATGCCCAACTATTGCAAATGTCTTACTGGTTTTAAAAACAAGCAGCGCGTTTTATATTGTGAGAAAGTGACACCTTTTCATTCTGTGGTTAAAATACCGAAGCAGTTTTTTTTCTCTATGTACGGTGTGGCCTGGCTAAGTTTTCTATGTACTTGCGTATAGCGCCACTTAGTGGTTTATTTGATCACGTCCCGACAAAAATGGTGAGCCATCTTCGGTAAAGTTAGCGTCCCACAGAATCGCAAAAAAAAAAGAGAATTAAAAGAGCATTGATGACAAATACACCTTTAACTACAAGTATTGTGACACCATCACAAATAATTACGCGTGCGCACGTTTGACACGTCGTTATTTATTAATGTAATCTTACATTACTCTGGAATTTCAGTACTTATCCCTCTGCCTTTCGTATGCAGTTAGTACATATGTACACCAAGATGTGACAAAGTTGCATCTACATTATTTTAATGATTTGTCAAACAGGCTTCAAAAATCTATTGAAAAAAGATATATTCGATCCATTATAAAATACCTTCCCTTATCCCTCACACACTTCGAGCATCGATTCCAAATTAAGTATCATCCAGACCCGTCAGTTTATCAGCCATTATATGTCGGCTGTCTTTCCCTGGGGCTTCAAGCGGTTAGAATTCCTAGTTTCCCGCTGCGCCAACATGATCTCAATGCGACTGATTGCCTGATAACCTTTCCCATTTTTATTTTGTGCTGATCAGCGTAAGGCTGGACCGCTTGCTGAAGTCAATATATTACATTTGATCTTGAAATACTGATCAGAGGCTCTTTTTTTTTTAAAGCAAAGGTATTTCAGGATTGAAACATCATGTTAATTTCATTATCCCAGAGTTGCATGCCACCTGAATCATAATTAACTTCTTAATCAACTTAATCACCGTTTTGTGCTTATACTTAAAGAAAGGTATGTTTTGTTTTTTAAAGGGGCCTTCTTAAATAGCTCTATTCCTGCTTGGCTGAAGAATTCAAAGTTGTTGCAGGTGCTGTGTGCGAAAACATCTTCTGTTCTTGATTATAACCCGATCCTGAAGTGCCAACTGAAACCTTGTAAAATACACTCTGCAGTCAACTTCCACTACAATATGCAAAACGTTAGTCATTTCGATTACAGAGATAAAAACACTGCTATGTTCTAAATTAATGATTACCAGGCAGCGATACTAACTTGCATGCTAATGAAAAGTGCAGGAGAAGTATTTTCACTTGGAATCTGTGATTTTCTGAGCTTTGAGTAAGTACTGGCGCTGGATCCAGTGGCAGACCATTCACTTCCCATTCGCTCCCAAGAAAGCGCTGGCGACGAAAGTAGTATCAAAAGCATAGGGTTTCGGCGCATGTGGTCGCCAAATGTGATCATACTTACTAAAGCTAGTGTGTGTGTGTGTGTGCATGTGCTGGGATTGACATCGCACGGATTTGCTTTCAACATTTTTTATTCATCAAAACACATGTGCAACACTTGCTGTAGATTCGGCAGATAGAATCGAGGTGGTATTCCAACCCGAAGCAATGAGCATAACATGCGAGGGCTAGGTTTAAGATGGTGTTCATTGCACCACGTAGTAAAAACTCTACCCAGGCTGCATGTGTTGGTGTTTCGAGGGGTGCGCTCAAGCTTCCAATTTGAACACCTTTCACAGAAACTTCCCTGCGGTGAAAACAAGTCTTGTCATTCCACAGAATGTGTCAGTGAAGGGGATAAGCCAATCCATGCTTAAAACCGCCTTCTAACAACTAGTCCGGACAACGTGCATGTTTCTATTATCCCCACTGCACAGTTAGCTCTCCCAAAAAAAACAACGGTGTTTGAGCATTTTGAGTAGCAGTACAGCATAAAAAATACTGCAAGGGTATGTGCATTGCTGGGATTGAATTAAACATGACACATGGTTAACTAAACACATGTTGGTGGGATCCGTACAATATAATACTGAAATATGGCACAATTATTATAACCACCTACTCAACTGGCAATCTGCATGAATGGGTAAATGATCACCCAAAACGTTGAATTTAATTAGGAAAAGTCCTTCAAGAAATGATGACACTCATCTAGGCATGTAAAACGATTTTAAAAGTGGCGAATCTGTTCAGCTTTGTAATCGCGTCTGAATATTAATTGCTGAATTGTTTGAGTCAATCCCATTGTTACAAAGCATTATTGTTCATTTCAACACAAATCCCCTTCTCTGTACCTCAATTTAACCCGAATGAATACAACCTGTTTTAATTTAGTGGCATTTAAATGGGGGCAGCGCGATGATTTGTGAACTATACTCAATTGGGAACTGGCATTTGACCTCTTACCAACTCCAGAGGTCCTATCCTTTCCCGATCAGACCCCCCGAACGTGCTTTTCTTAAGAGGGTGCTGTGATTTGGATTCGTTCCCTGGACAGAAACGCGCGCGAATATCTTTTAAATTTTAATTGCGTTGAATCTCTGAAACACAAATACACAGGAGGGCCGGGAGGCACTGGTTTCAGCGAGGCAGCACAGCAGCAATAAGGCGAGTTCACTTCAGCTCCCGTTTTCAGTGCAGGACAGTGTGTACACAATCTCGATTCCTTTAGCACGATAACGCCTTCCCAGCAGCTTCTAGGGGCAGCTCGCTCTGCTAAAGGTGGTGGGAAAAATGTTCTGCTTGAAGTGAGCCGATAGGGTAATGTATTCTTTCAGGTGAATGTTTAATTTGACGATAATCACTGGCGTTTTGGAGTTGGTTGGAGGTGTTTCTTTCGGGTAGCCCCCTCCCCCCCCCCCCCCCTAGAAGACTGCAAGATAGGTTGGGCTAAGATACAGGGTAACAGCTTCGATGGCGGGGTGAGCTTGCAGATATGCCGAGCCTGGAGAGCTGGCATTGTCTGGCGTCGTTATTAACAATGTCAGCACAGGCCGAACACTAGGGTCGCAGGATGGAGACAGGGCCAAACTGTTCCACTTCTTGCAGTCACTCGGCGAATATCTGTGATGTGCGCCGTACGTGCAGCCATTAATAAAAGAATCTGGCTTCTAGGGTAGGCCTGTGCTATTGCTTTGTAATTCTTGGAATGCATCTTTGAAAAAGTAGTGGCTTTGATCTTTTGAAATAAAATATAACAATTATTTTTTTTTGAGGGGGTAGATCATTAATTATCCTGGTCCGGCTATTGTCTTGGTTGTCTTGCCAAGGGTTTCCAATTGGTTCGTTCTTGTGCAAAGCTGATGGTGTCACTTTCTCGATGAAACTCACATTCCACCTCTGAGTGTGATCTCAGTAAAAAGCACAAACTGCACGCACTCATCCACATCAATATTGGCTCATCGCGGTTCAGATCCCGCTGGAAGTGATCTAAACAGCCAAAAGACGCAAGATACAATTTAATTTATTTTGCAGAAAATACATTTGCATTTACATCGTACCTTCCACAGCCCCAGGACGCGCCAGTGATCTTTACAGCTCATTAATAACTTTTGAACTGTTGTCACTTCATCTAGGAATGTAGGACTAGCGTCCTATTCTTTTTCTTAGTTTCGGTTAATCACGGCACTTGCCCACCTTTAGTATGATTTATAATTTCTACTTCGAGTAGATAAGATCATATCTTCCCCTAATAGCTGTAGGGTTGACACGTCAATTGAATTGGTTCACCCAGTACAGGTGATCCGCGCCGCTTTATATTGCCCTTCCTTCCATTCCCTCCCCTAGGCACCTGGAGGAAGATTTCAACAAACCATTTTGGGCCTGCTGAATGTAATCTGATGAGATGCCCTTGGGTTCACATACAATCTCCCATAGATTTACCACGTCCTGGCTTACAATATTGCGAATGCTTTCTAAGCACGACATTTGGGTATTGATGGGGTTCGGCGGAAATATCAACAGCGCAGGAAAGGTATAGGTAGTCTCAAAGTAAAATTCCAGTGTAAAATTATCACCTCCGCCCACCCCACCTCCCCCGTCGTCAAAGTTAGCAGAATAGGTCGGGGGTAGGGATGGGGGCCTTATTTACATCTGTCTTTTTGGAATGTTTCCTCCGCCGCCCATTCCCCACAGAATTGAGATAATTCGTCTTCAGAGGCTGGCTCCAATATGCTTCTGACTTGAAGCACCATTATACTCATATTATTTCCACCGCACGAGAAACTTGGTCAGTCCCTTGCTGTTTTACCAAAACAACGAACACCCCGCCCTGATGTGTGGAAGAAGTCCAAACGCCCTACGTATAGTTACGAACATCTTACTCCCGTCCTTCAGAGAATTACTGCAGTAACTACTGAGATGTGGCTAGGCTAATGCGTCGCAAGTGGAACCATTTTTTAAAAATCAGTAGAAGTTGATATCGTGGCTGTGATCATTCCTGGCGTCGTATTGATGCTATGCGATTTGACAATTTGCCAAAATGGTCCCATAAAATATCTCCCAACACAATATTCCTTGACTGTGCTCTCCGACCTCGCTTTCCTCCTGGGAAACGCCTGCTAAAACCCATTTCGCTGACCATGCTTTTGCCCATCCGGCCACGGCTCGTGATATTCCAGTGAAGCCCTTTGGGGTATTTAATATAAATGCAAAGTGCCGTTGTTGTGTGTTCATCTTATGGTTCTAATCCTTACTTTTTTTAAATATGCAAACTGTAAGTCATAATAACAGGGATATTTCACAACATATTGCTAGAGTCTCTGCTGAATTAAAGTTTGCTTTAGGCATTTGGTGTCATTGAAAGTGAAATAGTTTCCTGCCTTGTTTTAAAACAGAGATATATTGTTTCCCATTCTTATACATTGCCTTCTCATCCTCTCGCCTGGCCTTTAATATGGCAAATTGGATATTTTGTTCAGGTCAACCTTACGAGGCCTAATTGTTACCCATATCTTGACCCCTCGAAGTCGAAAGCTTTGTGTTCAGGGGCAGAAAACAATATTTCTTCTCGTTGAGTTTGTTGCGCGTTTAATCTACTTCCTGTATTTACACTCACAGAAAAACATTTTCTTATTTATCAATTCAAAACCTCTATGGCCGCATAGCTTCTGTTACAGAGAACATCTCAATTATGTCTAGTTGGCTGCATGCTGGTCTGAATATAATATTTTCCAATTTTTCTACTAATTATTATTATTATTTCTTGATAGTAGTGATTAGTTGAGAAGGCCAACGTAATTGCCCATGATCTCAATCAAACTGCAAGTCCCAACACAAATAGGCACAGAAACATACTCATGTTGTCCATATGAAAATTACTATTAGTAAATGATTGAATTTTTTTCATTAAAACATTTCTTGGGCAAAGTGTATTTGAGCCGATCAAACAGATAATCATTTGTTTCTTCTGCAATGTTTTAGTTAGGACACATCCGCAGGGTTTTATGTGTGTGTCTGTGAAAATGTGTGGCTGTGTGTGCCTGTATATATGTGTCTGTGTGTGTGTGACTGTGTGTGTCTGTGTGAGAGTGTGTGACTGTGTGTGTGTGACTGTGTGCTTGTGTGTGACTGTATGTCTGTGAGAGTGTGTGTCTGTATATGTGTGTGTGCATATATGTCTGTCTGCTTGTGTGACTGTGTGTGTGTGACTGTTTGTGTGACTGTGTGTCTGTGTGACTGTGTGTGTCTGTGTGTGTGACTGTGTGTGTCTGTGTGAGAATGTGTGGCTGTGTCTGCCTGTATATGTGTGTGTGTATATATATGTCTGCCTGCTTGTGTAACTGTGTGTGTGACTGTGTATAACTGTGTGTACCTATATATGTACGTGTCTGTGTGTGTTCGTGTCTGTGTATGTATTTGTGTGTATGTCTATGTGTAAGGGCAGTAACTGACATATGTGTGCACGTTAGTGTATATATGACTGTCATCTGTGTAAGGTGTAGGACAATAGTTCAGTGTGTGTGCGATGCTATGCTGGTGTGTCTGTCTGATGTCTGCATGACCAAATGTGTAGATGCACGAAGTTCGTAAGTGTGTCTTTTATGTATAGTATATAATCTATGTATGTGAAACATATGTAGTTGTATCAATATATGTCCAACATTTGTATTTATATCATTGCGTGACAGTTTTCCGTCTGACTGATTTATGTGTATATGAGGGAGAGGGAGATTCTCTCTCTGTGATTTGTATCTGGATAACACATGATAACATCGCTTGCTTGAATCTGTTAGGCAGGTTTTCGAGGATTTTTAAGAAGGTTAGTACAGTCTTGGTTTTAGACGAAAATGGTGTTCATTCATGGTGAATTAGTGAGTGCCGTCTCCACACTGCTGATGGTGCTTTGTGAACTGCGCTACAGCAAAAGGTACGGTTTGCAATCTAGCTCATTAAAATGCATCTAAAATGTTACACGTGCGGTCATGACTTTTAAATTGATGTTTTGTATAAAATGTAGAAATTTATACCAGCAGATTAACATATCCTGTATATTAAAGAAATGAATATAGTTAAATGCGGAAATTCCAGTTGTCATGGTGACGTCAACAATAAAACGATGACCAGGGAGGTAAAGCTATTGTTGAATTAAAAGTTGTTGATTTTACAATTTTAACAGAGGAGTGTGTGCAAACCGCAGTTGATTGTAAATACCGTATGGTCAATAGATGATCATCATTTTGTTAGTCAGGATGTGTGAGGGGAAGAGTGGAGAACAACAAAGTATTTACATTTCCCGCCAAAACCTCCACAGTCATGCACTTTGGAAGTGTCAGTGGGTTATCAGCCCGTGCGAAATGGACCCCCTCCCCCACCAACCCAGGCACTGCCACCCCACCCATCTCTTCTGTCAACGTTCAGTCAGGCCGCCGCCAGTACCTGCGCCTGTCAACCTTACAAGATAAATTATTAATTATTACTGTCGATGGAATGACAGGCAAATCGTTTCTGGTGGAAACATTCGTGCGAGTAAATGTGTCCGGCGATTATAAGGATGGGTACGGTTTTACATCTAACATATTTCAGTAGCTCGTGTTTTTGAATGAGGCAACATGAAAATGTGATACAGGGACACGCCCTGCGCCTTCCCACCACAGAACAGCAATGTGACGCTTCTCCAACCTGAAGAGGAATATTGTCCGGTAATGTAAAAAGGGACACCGACTGCGTTCACTTATCCTCAATCATCAGGAAGAGTACACTCGCCACATTATATTGCTGACATGAAACAATAACTTCAGTAACGCTTTCTGCTCTTTTGCAGATCAGTGTGGCTGAACTCTGCAGCAAGTTATGGAAAGTCAACACAACCCAACACAACCCAACAGCAATAAACAGACTATTCAACCCCCAGAGAATAATCTGAGCCCCGTTGTTTAGCACTGGACTCAATCCCCTTTGTGCTGGCGATACTGTGTGCCTACAGCTCCCTGCTGACCCTACTCTGAACATCTCTGAAGCTTTTGAATGCCAACACTGGTGTGTGCAGCACCTGTGAATGAGATTGTTTTCACTTTAATGTGTTGCACTGTGGACGAGGTTTAAAGTTGCCGTTTTGACTGCAATATATGAATGTTGTAATTGAGTTTGACCCGGGGATGCGTTTGCGTATCAATATCTGCCACGTGATCTCAATAAATGGCATTGATACTGACTGACCCTTGTCCATCTTGTACAGCGTCGCCTCTTTGCAACCCAATGTGCAGCGGGGTGGAGGCAGTCCCTCGTTTAGCTGCACAAGTGGCCTGCAGCCGGATATCTCACTAGGGATCCCATGAACAAACCCCGCCGCATACACACACAGGAAGATTTGACCTAGTAGGTCAGATACCTTTGATGGTGTCGAGTTGTAAATCCCGACTCTTAAATCGCCAAAAGGAAAGGTATACAAGATAATGAAACGCGAGATCTTGCTACCGGGAACGCTCAGGGGTGAGCTTCAATTTACGTATGAACTGGTTCGAATTCTTTACATGAAATTATTGCACCTTCGCCTCTATTTATCTCGTTTCTTCAGGGTCTGGGGCATGTGTGTAACCTGCTTAATATTTACATTTCTTTCGGTGCAATTAAGCAAGTTTGACTTTGCACAATCTGTGTGGTGTCACTTTGCTATATGAGCCTCTGCACTTTTTTTTTACATGTATAGTAATCATTAACATATGTGCGAAATCCTCGTTGTCCGTGTTTGGAGAAGGCACTGCACCGTGAACAGCGTTCCTTTACCCCATGGCTACACTTCCTGTTCCTCTGACCCTCTGAGCTTAATTTAACATTCAATCTGGAGTAACTCTTCCATTTATTTCAAACGGGGGGAGGGGAGTGGAGAGGGGGTCCTCCGAGTTCGCGCCAAACATTCAAACATATAGGACAATGTCACCAGATACACGATTTACGTTTAACATCGATAAAGCGACCCATCCGCGTGTTCGTTTTCTGCGGGAGGTAAGTATTACAGAACGTGCCCCGGCAATGCTGCTGGGTGTCGGTTAGTTTTCTTCTGAAGTCCCTGTGGCGTTTTCCTGTGACCGTGTGGGTCTATCCCAGCTCTGCACTCCGCACCTATCCCAACCAACCCGAGCTTATTGTTTTTTTGCTGCGGATGCCAATCCATTTCTTTCCATTTGTTCATCCGGATGCAGAAACACGAAGAGGTGACTTCAGAAAACAAGGGCTAGTTCCTCGTACCTGCAAAGCGTTTAGTTTTATGTTCTGATTTTCCAAAATAGGAAGGAGGCGCCCCTAGCCCTTGACGCTGGGAATGCGTGCCGTGGATGGATAGGCAAACTGGACTTTTTTAAGTGTACCAGTCGCGTAATTAATGCCATTTCACTGAAGTGTGGGTTTCAATCCTAATAACCAGGTTTATCTTTCGAATTTCCTGTATAAGTAAAGAGGAAAATGTGCAATCGCGTGTAGCAGAGAAGATTGTGAAAATGATCCTGTCATTGTGCAAGAAAGCACATGCCAAGGTATATGTTGGCAAGATTGGGTGTGTGTGTGATTGTGATACATAGCCTGTGCACAGGGAGATGCACTGTAACGTGTATGAGCCAGGAAGAGGGAGCTCACATTGCATGTGAGAGACAACAAAAAGTGTGAAGGAATCAGATCGTTCACACTACTCTGCAATGGCGGCTGTCACTACTACAATCACAGCTCAAATCCAATCCAGATCCTGATTCCGGAGCCAAGCTCAATGAGACTCTCTCGAAATAGAATCAAGTCTAATTTAAACTCCCCGCTTACGCCACACGAGTTCCACTTAGCATCCCTAAGACTCTTTGAGAATGAGCAGGTGAACATGCACGCCAATAGATGAATGTGTGTATCTGTGGGTGGATATGTGTGTGTGTGAATGAGCCAGTCTTGAGTGTGAGAGTATGTCCCTCGGCAGATTAGGTGCTCTCACACAACCAGCCATTCCTCAGCCATGAGAGCTGATCAATAAGACGGTGACTAGTTTGAATTTGATCCGGGGGAATCCGTAACAAAGAAAGCTATTTTTTTTAAAGGCGTCGAACCCTGTCAAAATTGAAACTTTCGTTAAACAAGAAAAGAATGATTTACGCCGTCATAGAAAAATAGCCTTCATGTTAAATGACACAGCGCTGCCAGGGGATGGCCATCCAAACTTTCAACTAAAGCTAGAGAATGAAATAATAAATAATCCGAAACTTTTGTTCAAGTCAAAACTCCGAATTTATATTTGCATTGTGATTTTTACTTTAAACGGGACGTGTTTGTCTCTCATTGTTAATGCCCTGACTGTTACACAGAACAGCTGCTGTTTAGAGAAGATTACTTCTCAATTTGACCACAAAAAAAAAGTTCTAATTCAAATTTGGGATAAACCATTTATATTCCGGAGAATAATTTGCTTTCAAATGAATAAATGGATGCTGAGGGCGCAGATATGCATTTCACACAGCTGGGAAGGTGGGTAAGAGGCGAGAGAAGACGGGACATCAGAAATTCGCAATAATTGTTTTTTTTAAAAAGAAACATTTCATGATGGACGAATCAGATTGCTCTTATTTAATCGCCTTCTCTAATCTTCACGCACACTTTATTTTCATATCAATTATTGTAAGAGCTCATTTTGAATCAGTAGCGAAAGGCAATGTGCTTAAAAAAAACACATACACACAGCACCAGGGCGTTGAAATTTCCATATATTTTCATTTGAATATCTAACTGTAAGACAAGCGGTGTCAGAGTCAGCCCCAGTTTGGGGTGCAGTTGTCTCTTCCCTGCTCTCTTTAAGTCTCTCGTCGGGCGGTAAAACAGCTGGGATTGCTGCAAGTCTAGAAAAAACAACCCCCCCCCCCCCCCCCCCGAAAATCACCTTTGCCTTGAGATTCCCTTTCAGAAAGGGAGCCGGTGATTTGCACCTTAGCTGCGCGCGCATTCGCCCCACGCTGCTTTGAGCTCCGGTTCAAAGTGTTGCACAGATAAATTACATTCCTGAGCTCCATCCAGTCTCTGGGGGGGGGGGGGGGGGGAGAGAGAGAGTTTGAGGGCATCTCTCTTTCCACAGTTTGACCATTTGAAATTCCCATTGAACAGCCGGAAACATCAGGCATGATCAATGTTTGAGACATCAGGGTGGGCAAAATAACACGGCTGATTTCCTCGGGAGGAAATCTTCCAAAGCAAGTTTTGTTGGGGACAGTTTAAAAAAGAAAGTGCAAGTGGAAGACTTTTTGTCCATCCGATTACCCCAGCTTTCGATGCCTGGATGCACGTTTCGATCGCTCTGCGTGACATCCATAAATAAAAGGCAAACTGGCCCTTTTTTATGATACATGACGCGAGAGACTTTGTTCAATATTAATATATGATAATTGCATTCCCCGTATCACTCGACCGCTTAGGGGAATGTTCTGCTGCTGTGAGCGGTGTAGATTTGCCTAGCGCATATTGGTACCTTCCCAAGTTAATTAAAGGCAAACTGGAAATGAAAAAGAAGCAGGTTGACGCCGGAACATTTGGAAAGGCTGGGAGAGCGGTTCCGCGGACATCTGGTTGTACTTACACCCGGCAGAAATGTCCTCTCTGCCCAGTGAGTGCTCGGCAGCTGAAGGAAATCCAGGTGAGATTTGCTGATATCAGGTAAACCGAGATAACAGCCTCATACTATCCACTGACCCAGTCAGTTAACCAACATCTGGTCGCAAGGTCTCAAGAATTACTTTGGTGCCTACTGCACACTCTTTTCAATTGAACTTTAAAAATAAATAACACAAATGTTTCGCCTTTATTCAGGCACTTGTGGAACCGACCAATCAACTGGAGAAATCACACAAACTGGGAAGGGGTGCATGGAGGCTGCGGCGAGAGGCGATTACCCTCGCTGCTACCCTCTCGCCAATTCCGCCAGTGTTTTGCGGCGGGGGTGGGGGGGGGGGGGGGGGTTTGTTCAGGAGAATGAGGACGGGACGGGACTATCTGCGGTATTAGTGACATTCTCCCGAGTGACGGTTCTGTTAAAGACGGGAACAAAATTACCTGTGTTGTACGGTCAACGTGTGTTTCTGATCAAGGACGCTGCACTTTAGCAACGATCTTTAAAATCAGCAAACCGCGTACCTTCATCCATTTATCGCGGTTATTAGAATAATAAAACTGTCCCCCCTCCCTTTCTATAGGGAGCGTTGGGCAACCGGAAACCTCGCAATGGCGATGTAAATATATTTTTTTAAATCCGGATCTATTGATGGCCAAGTCCACTTTATCTAACTCACCCGCTCCCTCTTAAGTTTATTTTAGGAAGTAGGTGAACCGCGTCAACAGAGAGTTAGTGCTGTGATTGGACATGTCAATATGATACATGTCAATATCAATATGGTACCTGCCAATATCAAGATGTACATGCCAATAGCAAAATGATACATGTCAATATCAATATGATACAGGTCAATATCAATATGATACATGTCAATGGCAATATGATACATGTCAATAGCAAGATGATGCATATCAATATCAATATGATACATGTCAATATCAATGTGATACATTTCAATATCAATATGATACATGTCAATATCACAGCTCCGCCTCTCAGTCCCAATGGATACTTCCGAGTCTGCAACAATCAGTGAAATAGTTACATTTCTCTTTCTTGTTATGTCGACTGTTGTCATCACTACGTATGTTCCAAAATGCAGTTTATTTCTTTAGTGGATTTGATTTTTCACATTGCTCCCCACCCTGCCGCCCCCTCCAAGGTATGAAACGGCATTGAGACCCATTCTGATAGAAGCCAACCGCGACGTCATCTGATTACAAGTGGTAATATTTAGGTTTAAGGCGTCAGACATGGACAGAAAAAACATCTCAGTGACGAGCAATGGATACATCAGTCAGTCACAACCCCCCCCCCCCCCCCCCCCCAAATGTGGCCAATGGCTTCAGGTTGTCAGGCTTTACACACTCCAGAACCACAGCTGCGAAAGGCAATTCTAACTCTCACGTAATAATGCTCAGCGGGAGAGCAAGTATAATTCTTAAAAAGTATTAAGCATAGTCCATTCGAATTGCGTAGCAGTGAACTGTAACAATTCACGTCCTATGTGGGGAGTTGCAACAAATACATTTATTAGTTGTTTCACTTTAAACACAAATATATTGGGAGGGAGCAGCCAATAATTCGAAACTGCAAAGAACGCAGGGTGATAAGAGACAGTTACAAGAGATCAGATGAGCATTTTAGAAAAGGGCCCATTTATTCAACACAAGATCACTTTCTATCGCCAATGGTAAAAACATTGATACGATTTTTTTGGGTGTCTACACTTCTTGACAGAATGTAAGCTCATTCCCATCAACCTTATCGCGGGCGATTTCTAATATACTTTTCATGTATTCGGTGGCGACTAGGGGCTTTTCACAGTAACTTCATTGCAGTGGTAATGTAAGCCTACTTGTGACAATAAAGATGATTATTATATAAACATCAAATGTGTTATGAGGTTTTTAGTTTTGTTGTTTGGCGAGATTTATTACGTGCCTTTTCGGAAAATAATTTCAAATGTATTTGACTGTTTTGAAGTCACCATGTGTCTCATTAGTTAATCTCATTCGAAAGAGTCCGTGTTTAAAAATAAGGTAAAGTAAATAAACTCTAACTGGCAGAACTATAATTTGTAAATGTTGGCGATCTAAATGAAGAATTGGATTGATCCATTTGCTTACTGAAATTAAGTGGCAGGTCAGATCATCGGGGTTCAAAGTTTTATTTTTTTTTCCCAGTGTCCAGGTTATACTCGTTATGCAAATCATTACTTTAAAAAAGGGCCGAGGAAAGTGTAATGTGCAGACAAACCGGGCTATCTGAATATAGTGAAAAGGATGTAAAGTTAACGATATCAGAATGCCTGGCATTCCACTGCTGGCGTTTCCCACTGCTGCCGAACATGAGATTTTCCTGGTGATAAAATAATCTACATTTACAAATCAATTGTATTAAAGCTTCTGACACGTCTCGATTCGCAGATTTGTGTTCTTTTAAAGTTGTTTTGTTATTATTAAAATAGAATCCGGTCTTAAAGTAACCAAATAAAATCTAGTGGAGTAACAGGGAGATGGAGCGATATTCACGGTGGAGCCCAGTGCAATAGCTTAACATATAACCTGAAACTCATCAATTGTTAACAGGGTTTTGCCTCATGTAGACGGAGGCTGGTCAAAAAAACTGGCTTAAAACGTAAAGGGACAAGCGCCTGGAACACAGGCAAAACTAATCGAGCTGAAGGGTTCATGTAACCGATGATTCATGGGCGTTTTTAAACTGATTTTCTTAAAATAGGACCCCTGTTTTCAGCACCACGGCCAATATGTGAATGTATTTATTGGGTTGAGAGAGGATAGGGCGATGACATTTAAACTTGCAATATATTTTCTGTCTGATATATATCATTATATAATCGGATGGTAGGTGCCCATTAACAGTAGTTGATAATTGCTTTTATTTCACATCGTGTGAGACGAACAAGGACGTTTAATGGCGAATTCAGAAACACGCACGGAGTCTCTCCAACTGAAAGGACAAAGTTTCAACTTGCACGATTCCAACATTAGGTCATTGGGGCTGTTTAGCACAGGGCTAAATCGCTGGCTTTGAAAGCAGACCAAGGCAGGCCAGCAGCAGGGTTGAATTCCCGTACCAACCTCCCGGAACAGGCGCCAGAATGTGGCGACTGGGGGCTTTTCACAGTAACTTCATTTGAAGCCTACTTGTGACAATGAGCGAATTTCATTTCATTGTAGAGGAGAGCAGGACATCTTCTTCAGGGCCAGGGTACCGAACAGAGATTTTGATGCAGTCGAATTTGATCGCGAGGTGGTGGGAAATAGCAAATGTGTAGACGAGAAGATGCCAAGGACAGCCTCTTGAAACAAAATATTAGTACTTATCAAAGTGAGGGATAACCCCGCTCGGGGTGCCCTCCTCGGGCGAGCAAGATTGACCGTTCAGCTATAGACTGGTCCATTGCCGTCACGGCTGAATACTATTCACTAATCTATATGTCTTCATGGTGCCATAGTCATTTGCAAGGGAGGTTAGTATTATGAAGCAACGTGCTTGTGACCTGGCGCTGCAGCGCACGGAAAACCCTTAACAGTATTTCACTGAGAATGCAGGTGAGGACGGGACT
This sequence comes from Scyliorhinus canicula, assembly GCF_902713615.1. NCBI lineage: Eukaryota > Metazoa > Chordata > Chondrichthyes > Carcharhiniformes > Scyliorhinidae > Scyliorhinus > Scyliorhinus canicula. The sequence continues at coordinate 21,185,158 of NC_052161.1, forward strand.
TCAGTTTATAGTTTAGCTCTGCCCGCACAATGTAACAGCATTGGGTGGATGTGACTGAGCCTATAAACACTACAGAAAATGTGCAAACAGAGCATGGTAACGTTTGAAAAGGCATTGAGTAAGAATTATAATTGCCGCCAGTTTACCATAGTTCAGTCGTCAAGTTCTCTACGGAGAAACCACAAGGCCGCAGGAATAATAAGGGCTGTAACTTGTTACCTTCCACACTATCAATGTCCAGAATTTCTATTTAAATATCGGCAACACTTCATCACTCGGGTATAAAATACTTTTCCTAATAAAAAGAAATGAAAAATGTTGACTCTGAAATTTGTCACAATTTCACAGGGTTATTTGCATCATCGCATTAACGGCCAGTGCCATTTAACTCATAACATTTAATTTATGAAATTAGATTTGCAGTACATAATGGGGTTTTGAGATAACATCGCCCTCTTGTCAGGTGAGAATAATGATATCAGAGATTAGGACAAACATTCAGATTACCGCTAGTTTATAGTTCCAACATTGGCTCCAATTTATATAAACCGGGGCTACACGTGAAAAACAGAGGCGCTGCTCTAAACGGATCTATTTAATTGCTGCGCCTGTAAAAAGGGAGTGTTTTGTTTGCTAGCTTGTGTTTGTTCTTTACAGCACAGAAGGAGGCCATTCTGCCCATCGTGTCTGCACCGGCTCCCAAAAGAGCCAACCAGCTGGTCCCATTCTACAGCCCTATCTCCGCAATCCTCTAAATTCATCAATACAGTATCAAATATGTATCCAGCTCTTTTGAAACCTCATATGGAATCCACCTCCACCACTCTCCCAGGCACCGCATTCCAAACCCCAACAACTCTGAGTACAGAATCATAGAATCATAGAATTTACAGTGCAGTAGGAGGCCATTCTGCCCATTGAATCTGCACCGGCCCTTGGAAAGAGCACCACTTAAGCCCACACTTCTACCCTATCCTGGTAACCCAGTAACCCCACCTAACCTTTTTGGACACCAAGGGAAATTTAGTATGGCCAATCTTACCTAACCTGCACAACTTTGGACTGTGGGAGGAAACCCATGCAAACTCTGCCAAGACAGTGACCCAAGTCGGGTATCTAACCTGGAATCCTGGAGCTGTGAAGCAACAATGGTAACCATCTGAAATCTCCAAAGGCGCAGCACTGGCTTCATGTGGCACTGGAGCTCCAGCCTTCATTTTCCGGCTTAAGCCCGGGAATGGGACGGGAGACAGAGGTGGAGAGTGCTGAGTCAACTGAACCACAACTGACATGTCCGGCTGGGGGCAAACAATTTCTCTAAGAATTGGATACATTGACACTATGTTCATGGCAAACAAAGATGTTTCAATTTTTCTCCCAAACACTGGATGTTTCATTTCTTGTGCCTCTGCCTATTGGATAGATGGAGGAATAGAGGGCTGTGGGGAATTGGTACAGAGAAGGAGTTGAGGCCGGCTTAGATCAACCATAATCCTATTGAATGGCGGGAAGGCCTGGAGGGCCAGGTGGCCTATTCCTGCATCTATTCTTTGAGTTCTTGTGTACACGCCTAATGATTTCAGGACAATAAATATAACACAAAACACTTTTTGGTGTGTCCCCCAACTGAAATAAAAAGTTTACAAAACACATTTTCTTCAGGGCACTTTTTAAACGACCATTGGTTGTTGATTAGAATCAGGTCCACTGATCTAGAGAAACTTTAGAGAGATTGTAAGATCATGTGGTGAACACATGTTTTATAGCCAAGCAGGTTACAGCTAAGGAAGATTTATCGCAGTATCTGGCACGTAGCAATTGATAATATCTCTATAATCTATAATCACCAAATAAATTATATTGCATACCTACAGTGTATTGGAAAATCATTCTGTGCACAATTTCTCCCTGAGAAACGCAGTTTGACCAATGCTGTGTGAATAAGGCTGTTTTTTTAAAAATCATGTGATAAGTTAGGGGCAGTTGGTTTGAATTAATCACACCCGACCTATTAGAAAATCATGTTAGGAAGCATTTATTGTACCTATGCAGTGCTGGGTGTTAACTAAAATCACCTGGCCTTCAGCTATCTATTCAGTCCAGTCTTTGAAGATTTTCTCTGAATAAAGCCAACAGCAGAGAGGGTCAAACATGTAAAGAAAAACGCCAGTTCAATGAAGCAAACAATGTTTGTAAATCACAACAAATAATACAACTGCGCAAGAATGGCAGCAAACTTCTGTTGGAGGGAGCCAGCTGAATAGACTTCTGGGAATCATAAAAACATCACATGCAATGTACCGAGGCAGCAATCCCCGCTAAAGCTTGCTATCATCAACTGGATTCTTCAATTTCATATTCAAAATTAATTAACTGCACTCTCTCAGGAACTGGGCCAAAATATTAAATACGACGCACACACATTGGACACATCCGCCAACCTAGAAAACATGAACAGAAATTTCCTTCAACCTTTGCTGGGACATGATCCAGGACATCCGTTTCATTTTACTGTACACCGAGAGAAATATGTGCAACATTTAACTGACCACGTGTCCAGGACCTGAGATCATAACAATAGTGCTCAATCTGGGACCCTCAACGAACAGTTCCTCCCCCCCCCCCCCCCCCCCTCCCGATCTGACGGGACCTGACTATGAATGACATTGTTTTAGTAGTTAGTTATAGCATTTGGGGGCGAAGGGGATCAGAGGATATGGGGGGGGGGGGGGGATGGTGAGAGGCGAAATCAGACTATAGCGTTTGATGATCAGCCATGAAGAGCAGATTGACCCACTCCTGCTCTTATTTTCTGTGTTTCGATACATTTTACTTCCATTTGGTAATTTAGTTGTTAAACAGGGGAGGGGCTGGTTACTGATGCATGTACATAACCTTTCGACAAACTAAAACAAGTACTTTAAAGTTCAACTACGCTTCTCGAAGTCTCTCTGACGCGAGTTGAAAGGGATTCTTGTTACCTTTGACACATTTCACTCTGTAATACATTATTGATTTACAAAGTGTGGAAGCAAGGACCCATATTGACCTTTTCCATGGGTGTAGTGAAACGATTTTTTTTTAACGCAAACATTTTCTTCCCCTTACCTCCCCTCCCATTTAAAATGGCTGGAATGAATAGATGGCGACGTGGCGGAAGGGAAGACTGAGCTCTGGTCAATCACTGAAACGGCGATGACTGATGATGGAAAAATAAATCTCCCAAATAGTCACCACAGGTAAGGTTAGGGAAAACCTACAGGGCCAGCTGTTTATTATTGAGATGCATTCTTAATCTTTAAAAGATGAAACAGGCATTTAAAACAAAAACTCATCATAAAATGTAGTTGTTAAATTGTGCCTTCTAGGATTGTGAAAACAACCGTAAGCATGAGAATCAGTTGGGGCACAGAGTTTTGTCAATTTAATGGTGCAACTTCATATTACGGCTACAGTGGACACAGCACTGGTCAACTACATTGGATACTCTAGTAAATCTTGGCGCTTGTGTTTAGCTTTCTGCTTTCTAACTAACAATGGGACAAGTTCGCAGAACAATTTGTTGACAGCAGCAGTTTTAGAAATAAAATCACAGTTATGACGTCAGATTTCTGCTAGCGCAAGAGCGTATTACAACATCAATTACTGATAACTATTGAAATGGACTCATGCTTGATAGAATTCCTAATGAGATTTTTTTAAATGCTGTTTGTAAATGTGTTCCTTTTTTAAGCAGTTGAAGCATAAAGTATCTGTTGTAGTGTTTCAACAATAAAGCATCACACTCCACCTAAATTCAACTTGAATTTCTATCACATTAAAGTGACACAAATTACCTAAGAATTTTGTTGATAACACGAAGATTGTTTAATTTCATAAGGAAATCAACATTTGCATGACAGGTTTGAAAAATTCCAGAACTTGTCACCAATAATAAACATTTATTCAACAAGCTGTAGGACACGTTACAGTGATACAGTTTGCAAGCAGCTATTGTTATGGGCCAGGGTTTAGAAACCCCAAAGTGTATCATGGAGTTCACATGACCCACAACGTTTACTAGATTGTGGTATGGGGAGCACACGGCCCACTCTACAGCTGTGGTACAGCAGAAATGAAAAAGTATTTTTAAAGGCAAAACAATGTTTATTCTATGAACTCAAGTTAACCTTTTTAAAACATACAGTGAACATCTTAGCAACTATTAATTCAAATACAACCCCCAAAGAATACAACACTAAGTAATCCTTTAAGCTTTCCTTTTAACATCCATAAGACTTAAAACACCTTTTACCAGAAGCACATTAGGTTAACGTCATTACTGTTATTAGTTTTAAATCACCAGTATCGATTTACAGTCTTTAGATTACAGAGAGAGATTCATACACCTTCTGGCTGTGACTGCAGCTATCCAGCTCGGAAAACGAAACTAAAACACACCCTACAGCAAACAGCCTAAAACGAAAGTAAAAAGCTGACAGAGAGCCCAGCTCCACCTACTCTCTGACATCACTGCAGTAATAAACACCCATTTCTTAAAGGTACTCTCACTACAGATACTTATATACACACCCATTTATAAACACCCATTTCTTAAAGGTACTCTCACATGACACTATGCAACTAGTGTAGTGAAAACAATTTGTCTTTTTTTGTAGTAGTAGTAGTAGTGTGAAAGCTGCCTCCACCCCACCCCCTCAGTCTCTCCCCCCCTCTGGCTTTCCTCCCCCCCCTCTGCCCCCACCCCCTTTCTCTAGCTCCCTTCTCCCCCCCACCCCTGTTCCCCCCGAGCTGCTGATCACCAGCAGGTCTTGAAAGATGGTGCTGAACCCTTCATCCGACCCCCTGATGGCAAATTTGATCTTCTCTACCCTCAGGAATTTCTCAGGTCACCTAGCCAGTCTGATGCCTTGGGCGGCATTGCCAACCTCCATCCGAGCAGGGGTTGTCCCCGGGCTATCAGGGAGGAGAAGGCCAAGGCATTAATTTCCCCCCCCCCAAAAAAAAGTTCTGGCTGCTCTGACACCCCGAAGATCGCCACTAATGAGAGCCTCCTGAGCGCCACCCTCTCTGTAGGACAGTTCCTTGGCCCCTGGGGTTCTTTTCCGTCCACACAAAGGCTGAGATTAGTTTGTCTACCTTCATGAAGGAGGACTTGGGGATGAAGATTGGGAGTGATTTGAAGAGGAACCTTGGCAGGATGTTCATCTTTATAGTCTGTACTTTCCCCGCGAGGGAGAGTGGGGGTGAATCCCATCTCCATAGGTCAGACAGGTTCCACCCCATAGATCCCAACAGTGCAGAAGGAGGCCATTCAGCCCATCGGGTCTGACCCAACTCACCCAGGCCCAAACCCCTGCCTTATCCCGGTAACCCCACCTAACCTTTTTGGACATTAAGAGGTAATTTACCATGGCCAATCCACCTAACCTGTACATCTTTGGATTGTGGGAGGAAAGCGGAGCACCCGGAGGAAACCCATGCAGACACTGGGAGAAAGTACAAACTCCACACACAGTCACTAAAGGCTGACATTTAATGCTGGCACTGTGAGGCAGCAGTGCTAACCATTGTGCGACCGTGCCGCTCTTGTGGAGCCGGGTCCAGTTGTAGGCCATGTGGTTCCCCAGGTATCTGAACTTGACTTGGGCTAGTTTGAACAGCAGCATTCCCAGCTCTGTTCCTCCCCCCTCCCATCACCCCCCCCCCCCACCACCACCACCCCACCCCCCCACCCCCACCCCGCCCCACCTCCCTCCCAAGGTTCACCTGGAAGAATTTGCTCTTGCACAGGTTAAGTTTGTATCCTGAGAAGGCCCCGAACTCCCTTAGAAGTTCCATTATCTTACCCATACCGGCTAAGGGGTTAGAGACATAGAGCAGTAGGTAATCCACATGGAGAGAGCCTCTGTGCTCTGTCTATTCTTTGGATGCCTCTCACCCCTCCGATGATCTGAGAGTGGTAGCCAGTGGCTCAATTGCCAGAGCGAACAGCAGCAGGTACAACGAGCATCCCTGCCACGCGCCTCCGTGCAGCGGGAAGTAATTAGAGCCGGTGGTGTTCATCTGTATATTTGCCATGGGAGCGCTGTACAGCAGTTTCACCCATGAGGTGAACACTAGCCCAAACCTAAACCGTTCCAGTACTTCCACTCCACCCGGCTGAAGGCCTTCTCTGCGTCCAGGGACATAATCCCCGGAAGGGGACATGACTATTTTCAGCGGGCATCTGATGTTTGCTGACAGCTGCCTGCCCTTGACAAACCCGGTCTAATCTTCCGTGAAAACCTCTGGCAAACAGCTCGCCAGTCATCTCGCCAGAACCTTGGACTTTAGCGTCAGTGTTTAGGAGTGAGATGGGTCTGTATGACCCACATTCCACTGGGTCTTTGCCTTTCTTCGGGAACAGTGAGATTGAGGCCTGTACCAGTGTGAGTGGCAGCCCCCTCCCCCCCCCCCCCCCCCCCCCACCCCCACCCCCAACCCCTTCAAGCGCGAGTCATTGCACATTTCCCACAGGTGCAGGGCCAGTGCTGGTCTATAAAACTAACAACGATCTTTTGAGAAAAGAATATAAAAGCATGGTATTATGACCCCTGACCAGACCCAGATACCAGATGGAAACAACAATATTTTATTTAATTTGTAAGGCTGTGAAGAAAGGATATTTCACTCCAGGAGAGACTCCAAGCACAAATAGGGATATGGTATATTAAAACAAACTTCACTATTAACACAGCATTAAACTAACTTTAACATCATACAAGAAATAGCTTACAGTTGCCAGTTAAACAATACTTAACAATAAAATAAAACACTTTAACTCCTATCTGATATCTTATATCTCCAGTCAAGCAAAATAATCTCAGGTCACAATTCACTTCTTAAAAAAAACAATTCGCAAAGACAGGAATACCTGTCTTGGAGAAACTGCTTGAGAGAGAGATCCTTCAGGAAATAGCCTGCAGATTCTTGCCTCTGTCAAACCAGTGTTTAATGTCCCAGTATTGGGCAAAAACGCTCCTGTTCTATTCACAGCAAAATATAAACTGAAACTCAACACCTGACTACTTCAGCCCCTGGCTCCTCCCATTAAGTACATCATCTCTACAGGCATCACGGTGGCGTAGTGGTTAGCATTGCTGCCTCACGGCACCGAGGACCTGGTTTTGATGCCAGCCACACGTCACTGTCTGTGTGGAGTTTGCACATTCTCTCCCAAAGGGTAGGTGGATTGGTGACCCTAAATTGCCCCTTAATTAGAAAAATATAATTGGGTACTCCAAATTTGAAAAAAAACGTATATCATCTCTATCCCACTAATTGAGTTATGACCATCATATTAAGGCTAACCCTCAATTATCTAAGCCCCAGGAAACCTTCTTTGTATAAACAAAATTCCATTAGCCCTATTTAGGTTGTAAGGAACCTCTTTTAAATTCTTGTCTGTTCCTGGTTTACTTTTAATGCCCGTCCTGCTGGCTGGTTTGAAACTGCAGACCTTTGGCTTTGAACTGACTGCCCCCCTCCTCAGACTTTATTCCTTTAGAATAAGTGCTGACCACCCTACTGGGTTAGTGTTAATATATCTGAATCATGCGTCTTCCCACAACAATACATATGACTTGTGTGGTGCAGGAAAGGAAAGTGATATATCATCCAAACATCATTTACATCAGGCATATCTTAAGGAGCATCTTTGTGATTATCCACATTGACAACTTAGTTAACAGTGTGTGGTGAGCTTTGAAAACACTGCTATACTCTATTTGTGTTAATGTGTGCCTGTTTGAAACAGCGGATGGATCATTGTACAGGCCCTTTAACCAATCAGATTGCCAGAACCAGAGAACAACATTTTATATGCAACCACATCCCATACATTGATCATTCAGATCCTACCTTGAGCAGCACTTACACGTGTTTCCATTGCTCCATCTTCATTAGCTATCTTGTGCACTTGTACAGGGAAAATACTGTGCATCAGTGTTCCTTGATCTCATACCTGTAAGAACCTGGGCCTATCATTATTATGCTCCTCAGTGGCCCTGAGTTATCCACTTAGTACTTCCATCTTCTCCATTGTCAGGCCTCTACTCTTAGTATTCTTCCCATCAGGCTCTGAGATCCCCTGCTCTGATTAACTCACAACTCACCTCCACACCTTTGATCCACTTTTTGTTCATTCTAGGCTCAGGGTCAGCTACTGTTCCACTGTCCAGGGAAAGCACTGCCCCTGTTTCTTTCCAATCAATGGGCCCATGTCTACCCTGCTGATCGTGCTCTACTCTACTCATTCCCACCCAGACAGTTTGCATTTTTACACTGAACTTATCAATTAATTGAGCATTTTTATTGCAATTTACAATATATTGGGTAATCATGTAATCATTTATTACAACCTGGATTTTGGGGTAAGTGGCAAAGAGAAGGAACATGTCACTGACCTTAACAAAAAGCTGCGCACGGGCAGCAGGGTGGCGCAGTAGTTAGCACTGCTGCCTCACGGCGCCGAGGTCCCAGGTTCGATCCTGACTCAGGGTCAGTGTCCGTGTGGAGTTTGCACATTCTCCCCACAACCCAAAGGGTAGGTGGATTGGCCATGCTAAATTGCCCCTTGGAGAAAATGAATGGGGTACTCTAAATTTATTTTAAAAAACAAAGGCTGCTCACAAAAGATTTTATTGGTCCATATGTGTCAATTTCCTCCATTCTGGTGTGACTTTGTACCTATCTAACAACAGTGCAGACAGAAAACAGGGTGATCGACCATAATAGTTCTGACGAAAGGTCATGAACCTGAAATGTCGGATCCAACGTAACTAAATGGGAACAAAGTCCCATAGCGAGTGCTTTTAGCTGCGTGTTTCCCAGTTTTCTCCACAGAATCCCCCCCCCACGTGATTGTCCCATGAGTGTTTCAAAACACCACCCAAAAAAAGCTTTCAATTCTTCTCTCATAATAATGTTTTCCCTCAACAGTTTGCATTCTGATGACCAGTCAAGGTTTTACAAATGACTCTTTTAAACAAAGCTTCCACTCCGCTTTTTAGAGTGAATCCAATCCAGGATTTTACACCAATCCTTTTAGGATTTATTTGTTTTAACTGCTGTACAAACTTCATAATTGCTTTAACTCTCAATTCCGAGACCGTATTAAAAAGATAAAAAATGCTTTTAAATTTTAGTTTTAGAATTAAAACGTCAAATGTTCCATTTACCTCTGAATTCTGCTGTCCCACTTTAAATCTAATTACTGCAATTGACTCTTTAACTCAGGACACTTTGTTTACTCTTCCTTGAATTCTTCTGAACAATACCTTGGTCTCTGTTCTCTTAACTTTCGCAATCTTAAGGAAATTCTTTCTGTCCCAATTCCCTGGTTATCTAGAATTTACCTTGCTCCTTAGGAAACCTCCATCTTTGCAACTCCCTTTTCCTGTCCCAATTCTAGTGGAAGAGTTGAGAGTTGTTGACTCCCTAGTGTCCTATCTCCAACTGCTAATAAATGTCTAAAACTAAAACTTAAAAGCATTTTTTATCTTTTGAAGGGCTTCTAGTTGATAAGCAACCCCTGTTAGTTCTATTTTTTCTTCACACCATAGCCCTCTCTCAGCACAATAGAAACACACTTGAAATTTAGCCAACACTCACACATACAAACACCTTTGCCCAGCATGAATCTAACTGTAGGTTTTACCCTTTCGTGCACAGAAACATTAAATCAAACACACTTAGAACTGTACCTTATTTCTAATGTTTACCAATACAAATATACGTCCCTTAAAACTATCTTTGTTCCCCTAACAGTTAATGAGTTAGATGATCTTCTGTATGCGCCACAAACAAATGATGGTGCATCTGTTACACATGGAACCAGTGGTGGAGTCCAAGCAAAGTTTCAGAAATATCACCCAGAAGCTATTTACAACCATTGTTACGCCACCAACTTAACCTGCTGCTCTGTCACACATAAGCCCATTAAATAAACCACTGAGTTTTTTAGTACTCTGGAAAGCTTGTTCACCATTTTTGGTGGATCATAAAAATGTTTTAGTTACATCATCAAAAATGTATTCTTCATCTCTCTTCCGATCATTGGTAGCAGCTCCTTGCTTTACAAGTTCCAAGTAGCATCTCTGCTGATGGTATGGTAGCACATGGCTAGCACTGTTGCTTCACAGCGTCAGGGTCCCAGGATCGATTCCCGGCTTGGGTCACTGCCTGTGCAGAGTCTGCATTTTCTCCCCGTGTCTGCGTGGGTTTCCACCGAGTGCTCTGGTTTCCTCTCACAAGTCCCAAAAGATGTGCTGTTAGATGAATTGGGCATTCTGAATATTTCCTCTGTGCACCTGAACAGGCGCCGGAGTGTGGCGACTAGGGGATTTTCACAGTAACTTAATTGCAGTGTTAATGTAAGCCTACTTGTGACACTAATAAAGAGTATTATTATTAAATGCATTTGGCCTCTACTCTTCCAAAAGTCAACACCAACGTATGCCCCACACCAGGGCTTTTCAAACTCAGGGTTGCGACCTGCAGATGGGCCTGGGCTGAGTGTTGGGAGGGTTCCAGAGTGACCAGTGGCAGTGTTCCCAATCACAGGAGAAACATCCAATGTCTGTGACCGGCTTTTCAGAATACCAGCCGCGAACGGCTTTTAAATTGAGAATGCCGGCCATAACTGGCCTTTAAATGTGAATGCTGGAGTCTTGTTGCCAGAATTGGCAGCAGAGAACAGATCACGCGCATGGCACGTAAGGGTTAGGTCAGTTTCAGCGCTGTGTGAATGGAAGCATGTGAAGGATATTTTTCAGGTTGCCCACAGATCAATCATATAACAAGGTGGCCATGTGATAAAAGAATGTATAATCTGAAAATTTCAAAAAGCTACCCGAAAAAATAAAGCTGGTGAGGGGAGTTCCACACTTAGTTTCAAGGTAGGTGTTAAAGTTGGTGGGCTTTTGAGCTATGGTGTACTGAGTATGATGGTGACATCATTTAACAAGTGGAAAGCTTGCATTTCTCTTACTTTACCAACCCGTGCCAACGCGCCTGCCTTCTGACCTGGGTTTGCGAAAGATGGAACTCGGTGCCACTACCATTACCTTTCACATAATTCTGGCAACTCCTTCCAGTAATTTTGTTCCTTCAGATCATTTAATTGTTTACTCTCTCCTTCCAAGATATTCGCAGCATTATCCTGTGTGCCCATATTTTAAAGGCTTCACATCTTTGGACTATTTGGTTGCCTACAGTCCAGGTTTCACGGACAAGGGGAAGTGTTGACCAGACATAACATTTGAGCAAATGTTTTGTTGTGCACAAACGTATCCTCTTTGTTGTTAGATTGAATCCATTTGATAGAAAGCACCTCCTGCTGTCTCAATTCTTTTGATAAACTGCTACAGAGGTTAGAATGCAAAAACAGGGGCTGGATTCTCCGACCCTCCGCTGGGTCGTTGAATCGCTGGGGGCGGCGTGAATCCCACCCCCGCCGTCTCCCGAAGTCTCTGAATGCTGAAAAGTCGGTGAGGCGTCAATCGCGCCGCCCGCCTCGGAGAATGGCGGGGGCCGGCGCGATGCTATGGAACCCAGGGCTGCCCGTATTCTCCCGGCCGGATGGGCCGAAGTCAACCAAAATCAAAATCAAAATCAAAATCAAAACACCTATATAAAGGCGTCAACCAGTGCTGATGGTTGATGCCCCACAGCGTGGAGGGAGGTCACGGCGTGGGGGGAGGGGGGAGAGAGAGAGCGAATGTCGGGGAGGGGGGGGAGAGAGCGAGTGCCGGGGAGGGGGGGGGGAGAGTGCCAGGGAGGGGGGTGAGTGCGCCGGGGAGGGGGGTGAGTGCAAGTGCCGGGGAGGGGGGGGGAGAGTGCCGGGGAGGGGGGGAGTGCCGGGGAGGGGGGTGAGTGCGAGTGCCGGGGAGGGGGGGGGAGAGTGCCGGGGAGGGGGGTGAGTGCGAGTGCCGGGGAGGGGGGAGAGTGCCAGGGAGGGGGGGGGGGAAGTGCCAGGGATGGGGGGGGGTAGAGTGCCGGGGAGGGGGGACAGTGCCGTGGAGGGGGGGAG